>NC_079410.1:20945401-21065796 GCF_029220125.1 Pseudoliparis swirei | reverse complement strand
ACATTTACGACCCTCATGGTCATGAGCTTCGGGTAGTGTCTTGGATTCAAGTGGCCAAAATGAACTTCCTCCGTAGGAGGGCTGGGCTCAGCCTCAGAGATAGGGTGAGGGTCTCAGACATCCGGGAGGAGCACACAGTGGAGCAGCTGCTGCCTTGCTCTGAAAGGGGCCAGCTGAGGTGGTTCGGTCACTGCCTCCAGGATGCCTCTCTTTAGTGGTTTTCTGGGCATGTCCAATGGGCAAGAGGCCCCAGGTTAGAATCAGAGGGGTTATACATCTCGTCTGGCATGGGACGGCCTCAGGGTGGAGAGACGGACGTATGGAATACGCCTGCTGCGCGGATAAGTGGAAGACAATGGATGGATGGACAGGAGGATGGACGGACGGAAGAACGGATTAATGTGCACTTACAGCTGCGGATTCATCTATAAGGAGATCATTAATATTTTATGATAATTAACAAGTAAATTAAAATGCATGGAGCAGAACCAGAGATACCATCTTTTTTGTCTTCCGCACATTTTCTTTCTTGTTCAATTCAATTCAATTCAGTTTATTTGTATAGCCCAATTTCACAAATTACAAATTTGTCTCGGAGTGCTTTACAATCTGTACACATAGACATCCCTGCCCCAAAACCTCACATCGGACCAGGAAAAACTCCCAAATAACCCTTCAGGGGGAAAAAAGGGAAGAAACCTGGAGGAGAGCAACAGAGGAGGATCCCTCTCCTAGGATGGACAGATGCAATAGATGTAATGTGTACAGAAGGACAGATTTAGAGTTAAAATACATTCAATGAATATGACAGAGTGTATGAATAGTTCATAGTAGGCATATTCCACGATGGAGACCTCCACGATCCATCAGGCAGATGGCGGTGGGGAGGAGGAGGGCGGAGTCTCAACAGGACAGTGGCGTAGTCATGAGCAGGAATTCCACGACCCAGACGATCCATCAGGCAGATAGGATCTATGCCGTCTCATAGGGTCCGATGACCCCATGAGACGTAAAGTCAAGGACTTCCGGGAGAAAGCAGAGTTAGTAACGTGTGATTGAGAGATGAAAATTCATCCTTAAGGAGAGAAAAAGAGGAGATAGGTACTCAGTGCATCCTAAAACGTCCCCGGCAGCTATAAGCCTATAGCAGCATATCAAGGGGCTGGACCAGGGCAAACCTGATTCAGCCCTAACTATAAGCTCTGTCAAGAGGAAGGTCTTAAGTCTACTCTTAAACGAGGTGACTGTGTCTGCCTCCCGGACTGAAATTGGAAGCTGGTTCCATAAAAGAGGAGCTTGATAACTAAAGGCTCTGGCTCCCATTCTACTTTTTAAGACTCTAGGAACTACAAGTAGTCCCGCATTTAGTGAGCGTAGCTCTCTAGTGGGGCAATATGGTGCGACAAGCTCCTTAAGATATGATGGAGCATCACCAATCAAGGCTTTGTAGGTTAAGAGAAGAATTTTAAAAGTGATTCTTGATTTTACTGGGAGCCAGTGCAGAGCAGCTAGTGCAGGAGTGATGTGATCTCTTTTCTTAGTTTTAGTGAGAACACGAGCTGCAGCATTCTGGATCAACTGGAGGGACCTAAGAGATTTATTAGAGCAGCCTGCTAATAAGGAGTTGCAGTAATCCAGTCTCAAGTAACGAACGCGTGAACCAATTTTCTGCATCTTTTGAGACAAGATGTGCCTGATTTTGAAATATTACGTAGATGAAAGAATGCAGTCCTTGAGATTTGCTTTACGTGGGAGTTAAAGGACAAGTCCTGATCAAAGATAACGCCAAGATTCTTTACAGTGGTGTTGGATGCCAGGGCAATGCCGTCTACAGAATCCACATCACCAGATAATTGATCTCTGAGGTGCTCAGGGCCGATTAAAATTACTTCGGTTTTGTCTGAGTTTAACATCAAGAAGTTGCAGGTCATCCATGTTTTCATGTCTTTAAGACATGCTTGAATTTTACAGAGTTGGTTGCTCTCCTCTGGTTTTATCGATAAATATAGTTGAGTGTCATCTGCATAACAATGAAAGTTTATGGAGTGTTTCCTGATAATATTGCCCAAAGGAAGCATGTATAAGGTAAATAAAATTGGTCCAAGCACAGAACCTTGTGGAACTCCGTGATTAACGTTGGTGGTTATCGAGGCGTCATCGTTTACAAATACAAACTGAGATCGATCTGATAAATAGGATTTAAACCAAATTAGTGCCGTGCCTGAAATGCCAATCGACTGCTCCAGTCTCTGTAACAGGATGTCATGGTCAATGGTGTCGAATGCAGCACTAAGGTCTAACAAGACCAGGACAGAGAGGAGTCCTTTATCTGCTGCCATTAAGAGGTCATTTGTAATTTTCACCAGTGCCGTCTCGGTGCTGTGGTGTTTTCTAAATCCTGATTGAAATTTCTCAAATAAACTATTATGATGTAGAAAGTCGCACAACTGATTTGCGACCACTTTCTCAAGGATCTTGGAGAGGAAGGGGAGGTTAGAGATCGGTCTGTAGTTAGCCAATACCTCTGGATCCAGAGTGGGCTTCTTCAGGAGAGGTTTAATAACAGCCACCTTGAAGGAGTGTGGTACGTTGCACCAACATTACCCACAATTCCACTCTACTGCAAATAGTTCAGTTAGAGATGTGGGTGTGTTTTGCGGGGCTAATGTAGCTTTGGGTCGCTAGCGTCAAGCAGAGGTGAAGAGGTGGGACAGTAGATAACTTCCTTCTAACATCACGCGGCCAGACGTTTAAACCTGTAGTCTTTAGCCCCAGCAGCCGCTGCCTCAAGTGATGTCACTCGAGGCAGCTGATTTTGAGCCACACAAGGCTTTATGTAACAGTCACACAATTCACATATGCAGTAATACTCCTCGAGACCTATAATCCAGACTTTTCAGGGTTTATGTTTCCACGGTGTAGAGCATGATATGTACTGTCACATGCTGGTGAGTGAGGAACATGTGTCTGTGCTGTGTTACACCATCAGTGCTGATGATAAGCAGCCCCTTCCCACCACCTCTGGATCTGACGTCACTCTGAGCCTCTGTGGTGAAGAGGGATCTCCAGAATGATATTGATGCACTCGTCCACGTCACCGAAGGATGAGTGCTCTCTCTCAGCAGCTCGACTTGGAGGAGAGCCAGCTATCGCTGGGCCAAAAATGCTTCCCCATTTCATTTTAGAAAAAGGAGGCCTCTCTTTTTTTGCATATGTGACTGGAATTTTAAAATTCCTCAAACAGACAATAAAACTAATCTCCATCAAACTTTCAATGTGGCTGAATGGATGAGCCTAGAAGAAGGAGCGTGACATGATTCAAACGTTCTGCTGGGGGAAGGTAGAATAAGTGAATGATCCACTGGCACGTCACAATAAATAAATCCTTAGTACATATAATACATATGCTATTTTATAAGTATTTCAAGCTGCTTTGTGACTCTTTTCATCTTCATAAAAGCTGCACCATATTGAGTGACACAATGGCAGGTGCCAAGACTAACACACATTGTTTACATGCATAAAGAATTAAAAATGTCCTCCTGATAACAGCCATGCTCCCCAAACGTATCTTCCTGTGTGTGTTTGCTTTTGTTTGACAGGTCGGTATCAACATGACACGAGTTATACTTCATATACAACTGTAGACACGGCAAACATGCCATATCACATGAGAGACTTTTACTCACTCAATGCATCATGAGCGATGAGGAATGCATGAACCAGAGCAGCGAAGATCTAAAGCCGAGCGGTGATAATGGAGGAACACACTGAGGCGTGTTGGTGGAGCATGATATGAGACCATGTTGGACCAGGGCTCTTTTTCCAAATTAGACGTATGAGCACATGTTGCGTCATAGGATGAAAAGTAGGTGAACAGTGCCATCTTGGGTGCCACAGGAGAAGCGTTTCTTTTTATCCATTTAGGGCTTATTTTGAAAAACGTGTTGGTATATTAACAGAATAATGTGCATATACTGTATTTGCTTCAACTATAAAATAAGAAAACATTTTGTGTTGACACTGTCACAAAAAGATCTACGTTTTGAATCGATGTATAGTATTTCTTCATAATGTTTAACTTGTTGCAGCTGCTTGTACTAACCAGGTCGATCATAAAAACTCAAACATAAACACAAAACGTGCTTGTTGGCAAACTTAAGTAAATTAGGGTTTTACGTGGAGCACGTGAAGGCATCAGTGGCCCGTCATCCAGCCAATAAACGGATGATCAAATACGTCGGGCTCTCCCTGGAGGAGGAGTGCAGAACAACAGCTCAACTGTTTTTCATTCCGTCCACTGTCGGAGTTCTCAACTATTTATAATTTTTTTCACTCGAAATATTTTTGGACAGTTATTTTATCTACAAAATCTGCACAATCGGGGTAATTAGAACTATTCTGTGAATATATTTCCGGTGTTGTGAGCAAGCTGTATTTGTTTAGCTTTTAAAAATATATATTTAAAAACACCACACACAAAAAAATGCTGTGAGATTAATTAATTAGAACCGTTACATTAATATACCGATCAAAACCTATGATGGAAACCCACAGGGCGCCTTGCCCTCGCGCAGTTGGATGGCGATCTAGCACTCCGGACAGTTGCATCAGTTCCTGTGTGTGCGTGTAAATGTGCCGCGGCTGCCGCTCCACTCGCTACTTTTTTATTCCCAGGACGCAGGAATAGTCATAAATCCTCCTCGGATGTGATCATAATAAAGACGTCACCCCTCCTTGCTCGGGTTGGCTCGACAGTGCACAGCTATTCGTAAGCTACAACAACAACAACCTCATGCCCATGGATAACGCAGGGATTTCTCTGAGATCCCCTCGCCGTGTGAATACGACATCTGCGTCAGATCCATAGCAGAGACTGCGTGTAATTGCTCCGGATATCTCGTCTCGGCTGTGAAAAAAAAAAAAAAACCGACAAGGACTTGATCTCCTCGCAGCAAATAGGACGCGCGCCGTGGATTTGAAGGTATTTAATAACTGCGACACATGGATTTCGAGGCAGACGTGCACACGCGTCCGCTGGAATAACGTGCTGTCATTGCGGTGCTTTGGTGCGCACGTCTTTTTAAAGTGTTGCACATTTAAATGGATACTGTGCGGGATCTGTGTCAACGTCATGGCTGAGGCTGAAACGTGCGCACGTCTCCTATAGTCTCGAGGAGAAGAGAGAGAGAGAAAAAGAAAGCATGTGCCCTGGAGCAGCTTCGCAGTTGTTATCTTTGCACTTGTTTTTTTTATTTATTATTTGTTAGCTCGGACAGGGGAAGTCGATGTGCGCCACGGTGCTTGTGAAACACAGAACGCACTCCACTACGCACTTTTCTGCTCCGCTTCATATTGCTTTTTTTTGTGAACAGGCACGCCCACTCCGGAGCAATGTGGATCATATGCTCCGTGCTGTGCAATTATTATAGACTTCACGTATTCGCTGGCAGACAATGGTTGTGTGTATTCATTATCTGGTCAGTTGCAGCCTTGCCCTATAAGCGATTTAAAGCACCAGTGTCCAAAACCCCTTCAAAAATAAATGTCAGTTTTGTTTTGCAAACAGAGGGGGGCACTCTTCCAAAGAGACTTCACGTTCCAGTCAAGCTTGAATGGGGAAGTTGTGTGTGTGTGCGTGTGTGTGTGTGTGAGAGAGAGTATGTTGTACTCACTGTATAATACTGTAATAAATACTTACTTATTTAACTTAAATTACAGAATGAGCCTTTTCCACCAAACTATCTATTATAAGCTTACCAGTATTTATTATTTGTATTATTATAATGGTTGTAATAGAATAGGCGGTGAAAAATTGCTCTTTTGATCGTGTCCACTGCACCTTTCAAACACCCGTGTGGGCTTTAAGGGCTTACGTTAAGAGCAGAATCTATCCTGTTTAGTGGATGATGCATCGTGCGCCCCAGTGAAATTGGACTGGTTCACCAAATAGCATCTCTGGTATTTTTTAGGAGTCATGGAGGAAACAGCTGCTGCAGCTCCAGCGCCTGGCACTGGTGCTGCCCCATCAGCCCCGAAACCTCCGCTCTCCTCCTTTGTACCTTCCCGCAGCCTGCTGGAGTGGAGACGCAGGGTCAAGTCTGAGTACATGCGCCTTCGCCAATTAAAACGCCTTAAAAAAGTAGAGGAGGTCAAGGTGGGTCAACACAATTATTAACATTGTTGCTTTAAAAACAAACAAACAGGTGTTTGTTTAATGTATGCCTGTGTGCATGGTGCTTGTAGTATCTGTGTGTTATATATGCAGCGCTCACTCACTGTGTGTGTTCACGTGTCTTACAGGGTGTGTGACATGCTCTCTGTTCTGTTTGATTCCAGACCCTGTTCATGTCCAACAGGCAAAAGATTGAGCAGCGTACAGATGTCCTGAACGCAGAGTGGGCAAGGCTCAGGATTCAGTCCATCCCTCTGTCGACGTCTGGTGGAGCTCTGGCCAACACGAAGGTGTGTGACGATGTGAGTGTGTTGCCAAAGAGGGTAAAATAATGCACCACACAACTTCACATGCCCAGGGCTATTACAGGAGACTGAAACTAAAGGAAAAAACACATCCAACTGAAACCATACTGCCTGGTTAAAAACAAAGGAATACACATTTATTTCCATTTGAGTTGTCTGGCTATAATATATCTCAACCTAAAAAAAAAAGACGCAGCAATAATTCCCGTCAACGACATAAATTGAACAGACAGAATTCCAGGAGATGCCACTCTGCTGCAATTGCTTTAGATTGAACAAAAAAGTAGTACGAAGATGACTGTAAACAATATACATTTTGGCCATTCCTTTTGATCAAACCCCCCTCCCCCAGCCCCCAATCTCAATTATGTCTCTTGGGCACAACAGCAACTAGAACGTCTATTTAGTTAAAGTATAACTATAGTATAACTGTGCACATGCTGCATGTGTTGTTCGAGTAATCCAATGTTATATTATTGAGTGAATGTCTTCTGAGAAAGCCCCTCATCTCCATCATGTTGCGTCCTCCTTAGCAGCACCCGGGTTACACTCTGATTCCCACCTGGTTGTCAAGTGTTACCAAAATATCTCAGAACAAAGCTGTGTGCCAGAAATGGATGATAATGTGCAGTCCAAAAGTTATTTCTAGCCCTAATACAAACAGCCTGTGGGCATGACAGCATTTTCCTCTTCCCCCGCGCTGTCCCCTTTATTGTGTTTAAATTCGGTTTATTTTCCCTGTTGGGGTGTCGAGCAGCAAGTGTATTCAATTATATTATTATAAAAATTGTCCAATAATGTAGAGGACTGCTCTATTGTCTTGTCAACCCCAACTCATCTCTGGTTCTCTTACAGATGTGCACAGTGGAGTTTGGCTTCCCAGAATTCAAAGCTCAAGCCATTGCCATGAGACCACTGTCAACAGTGGCAGGAATCCCCTTCATGTATTCTTGGTCGCCTCTTCAGCACAACTTCATGGTATGACATCACTTTACAACCTCAGAAGCATCCCAGGCGGTCGCATGCCGGTGCTGATGGGACTTGTTGTTTCTCAGGTGGAGGATGAGACATTCCTTCACAACATCCCATACATGGGCGACGAGGTGCTGGAACAGGACGAGGCCTTCCTGGAGGACCTCATCGACAACTACGATGGTGTCCACGGTGACAGAGGTGTGTGTGTGTGTGTTATATGAATAATGTAGCACCTGTCATACTATAGATCACTGCAACATTACTTTTTGTTTGTTATGGGCTGATGATGCAGCCTGGAAGCATGTGGAAAACAAAAATAAATATTGAAAGGGACTGGTCGCTTGTTAGGTTCTGACTTGTTCTACCTGTGTCCCAGAGGGGGGGTTTATCAACGACGAGGTCTTTAAAGAGCTGGTGGAGGCCTTGAGCCAGTACTCTGACCACGAGGAGGAGGAGGAAGATGAGGAAGAAGCAGCGGTGGCGGTGGCGACGCCAGAGGCTGCGCCGGAGGCGACTGTAAAGAAGGAGGACGAGAGAGTGATGAGGAGGAGCTTGGCGGAGGCTTCAGACGATGGCAAACCTGGCGCTGTGGCATTCATCAGGAGGAAGAGGAGGAGCACCACAGTGGGTGAGCAAGTGTTCAGCGGCTTTTGTTCCCCGGTCGAGAACAAGAGGGCTTCGGCGCGAACAGGGCCGCCACTGTTTCCCCCCTCGCTGCGCGGTACAGCTGCCACGAGGTCGCCCTGCCACGGCAGCGTCCGCACCGACGTTGTTTACTTACAAGCTGCCCCTGTGTGCCCGCACGGGGGGTGTGTGAGGGAACCGGCTCGTCCAGGACACTGATATGACCCGGCTCTTGTTACAGAACTCTCATACCGAGCTTTCTGTGAAACGGTGGACTGGAAGCACACCTGGCTAAACAGTCACTGAGGCACCGGTCGACAAAGACATCCATGAATGAGAGCGGCCCATGAATAAAATACAGTAGAATCAGGGGGGGGGGATAAAAAGTATTACACCACGTTTATTGACAACTGGCCTTGAGCATTGGGACATCTCCTGTACCATTGCAACATGTTGAAAAGAACACATTGCGTAAGATTTATTTGTGAAGCCGCATCAAAACATGACATGACAGGTTTTATTTGAATAACCGACTCTTTCTTTGCTGTCTCCCAAAAGTGAGAGACTTGTCCAGCAGCAAGAAGGTCCCCAACGATAAGATATTTTCGGCCATCGCCTCGATGTTCCCTTACAAAGGCACCACGGAGGAGCTGAAGGAAAAGTAAGACAAAGTGCAGCGTCCACTGTGGATCCGTGTGCACAATGGCGAGCGGGGCCGCTGCTTAGTGTTCACCATGGAGACGCGAGCTGTCAGGGAGGAAAGTAATAATGGTGGCTCCCTCTCAGGCGCTCTGGCTCAAAAGGAGCAAGTTGCATCAGAATCTGAAAGGGCTTTAGAAAGGGGCATCTGCGACTTCACTTCACGGCGGTGCGCCGTGGGAAGAGGTGATTTATTTCTCCTCAAACCCTCCACAGGTACAAGGACCTCTTGGAGCCCCCCCTCCCGGTGAAGCTGCCCTTACTCTGCACCCCCAACCTGGACGGACCCTTTGCTAAGTCTGTACAGCGGGAGCAGTCGTTACACTCCTTCCACACGCTCTTCTGCAGACGTTGCTTCAAATACGACTGTTTCCTCCACCGTAAAGGCTTGATTTATGTTGATTATTATTTTCTCCTGCGGTGTAATGTTTCCCAGTGAGATTGTGACACATACTTATTGACGGACGCGCTGACGCACAACAGAGAGTCACAATACGGTGTCTTTCTTTCCGTAAAGCTTTCCATGCGACACCCAATGTTTACAAGAGGAAGAACAAGGAGATCCGCGTACAGACCGAACCGTGTGGCGTGGACTGCTTCCTGTTGGAGGTATGCCAACCTCACGAGGATTGTGAACCTGATCACGCTTTCCGTATGCTTTCGTACGTGTTATATCTTGTTGTGTGTGTCCTATTCCTGAAGAAAGGGGCGAAAGAGTTTGTGGATCAGAATATGCTCCGGTCACAAAGGTCTCGGAGGCGCCGAAAGCAGCAGCGTCCTAGCAGCTCCAGCTGTCCCGGGCCGTCTGCGTCTGTCGAGGAAGGACAAGAGGCCGGCAGTGACCATGAAACCACCTCCTCCTCAGGTAGGACGAGCTCACAGCAACGGGGTTTCAATCTGCTTCTGAAGCCATCGGGTGCTTCGTCTATTCTAGGTATGTCGTTTTTGTTTTGACCTTCCTCGTTGCAATATTTTGCCCATTGTTTTGGGATTCACATGTTCTCAGGTGCTCTAAAGTGAATCGTTGAGGCCTCATACAGTATGCACACAGTTGTCTTTTGCCATAACCTCCCCCAAATCCCTCCCTTCCTGGAACGCCGTCTCCCCCGACGGCCCTTCAGAAAAGGGAAATTTGGACGAAGATGAGAGCTTTCAAGTCATAACCCGCTCTCCCCTCTGTCTCCCTCCATCTACTCTCAATATCAGCCCTCGCTTGCCAAGCAAAATAAACCTGCCATGAGTTTTGCATGCTACGACACCAACATAAGGACATTGTACCCTCTCCCCCTCCCCCTACTGTGGTGGTTTTTTTCTTCTTCTTTTTCTTCCATTTCTGTTGTCATCTTCATGTGGAGAGCAGTGGGAGGGACATAAGAGCAATCTCCTCTGGCTCTTTATGGCCCCCTCCTCACCTGAACCTCTTAGGTTATTGTTCATCTGCAACAGAGCCTCACTGGAAGT
This sequence comes from Pseudoliparis swirei, assembly GCF_029220125.1. NCBI lineage: Eukaryota > Metazoa > Chordata > Actinopteri > Perciformes > Liparidae > Pseudoliparis > Pseudoliparis swirei. The sequence continues at coordinate 21,055,557 of NC_079410.1, read as the reverse complement.
CTCTGTTAGTTCTGGAAACTGCTCGTCCTCAGCCAGTGACTCAGCAGACTCTCTCTCTCTCTCTCTCTCTCTTGCACGTGTTGAGATAACGTGGTGGGGGGGGAAACAGATTGTTAATAAAAATACTCAGTGCTGGAGCATGTGGCCGCGGCAGTGCTGCATTCAGCCTGTTGCCAAGCAACATCCGGCTCTCTGCTGCGAGCTGTGGGTGGACACACGCATCAGTTTTGAATATCCAAAAAGCTCAAGCACAGCCATGGTACCGTGTGTGTGTGTGTGTGTGTGTACATGCAGATAAACAAAAAGGGCACCCAGAAATAGCTGTATGTGTGCCAGTGTAGGGTTGCATTAGCTTGACTGTGTGTGGGCTGGTTAGAAAATCTGTCAAAAACCTTGGACCAATACAAAGTGATAGAAAAGAGTTTTATCAACCAAACTTCTTGCCAAGAGCAGTGATACAAACGGGTTTTCCTGTGTCTGTTACAGAGGAGAATTCACGATGCCAGACTCCCACCAAGCCGCGTCCAGGGGATGATGACGGCGAGCAGCCGGCGGGCTGTGTGGTTCAGTGGAGCGGGGCGGAGGAGTCCCTGTTCAGAGTGCTCCACGGCACATACTTCAACAACTTCTGCTCCATTGCTCGCCTCATCGGCACAAAAAACTGCAAGGAGGTAACATTGTTCACACACCTAATGGAATACGTCAACCCCACAATGGCCATCGGCGTACCGACGACTCAGACCGCGTGACCGGGAAGTTTTGAAGAAAACTAAGTTTTTTTCTTCACATGACAAAATTATTGCTTGGATTCAAACAAGTAACTTCTAGGATGAACATCTGAATCTGTATAACATAGTCAGGCTCATAGTGAATAGTTTAAAAGACAAACCAAAGATATCTTCTTTTTTATTCCCCCACCTCCACCTGCATGATCCCCATAGCAACTAAACCGCCGACTCATGGCTAATGTCGCGAGGAGAGTCGAGGTGCTAAGTGGTAAGCTCATTTATTACCAAATGTAAATAACCCCATGATTATTTTTAGTTCAAACGTGTCGTCTTCAGACTCAAACGATGTTGCCAATGGAGGCACAAAACCTGGAATCAGATTTTGATGTATAAAATCGGAATGAGTTCCCCTTTAAAATGCCAGATGCAGAGGTGAGATGAAGGCTAAAAATAGATGCAACAAAACTTTGGTGGAGCCCAAAAGACACACACATGAAACAACTGATGACAAATAGGAAGTAGAAGCAAGAGGATTTCTGGAGATCAATTCTCTTTACAAGCTATACGAGATATAAATTGTTTTAAAGTGTTAAATAATAAACAACAACAATGCTTTCTGTAACTATTGCGTAACTTCCCATGCTGACTTCTGATGCGTTTGTGCCAGTGGGAGTATAATAACTAATGCATCTTGTGCCTGTGGTGTTGTGGTGTGGATAATTAGGCTGACTACAGAGAGAATGGCATGTGGCACTATAAGCACTATAAACACGGATGCTAACCAGATGTGACATCTCCCAAATTCTCTCATGATGTAGTCAGTCAGCCTCAGACATTCCCAGACTTAAGTCAAAAGAGTGGCATGTGGACTGTGCATCACGCGGCTTGTAGAGAACATATTACAACTTCTAACATTTTAAAACATTTTGCTTTTGAGCATAATAAAGTAAAGAACAGGTAAAACAGTGTATACACATGTTGACGCAGCCTTGTTTGTTTACATCCGCCCTTCTTGCGTCACGTGGTTATGTGAGACTCTGTATCGGTCTGTCACGGCCCTGCTGGCGTCCACAGGGCCCCGCCCACTGCTCAGCAGAGTGGAAATGATGAGCCCAGCTGCATTGTTATGTATGTTTGTGTCCTAGGGAAGAAGCCAATTCTGGGTTTTGGCCCCATGAAGAGGTTAAAGTGTGTTTGTGTGTCGTGTGGCGTAATCCATGTGCTTTTCTGCATCACAGGCAGAACATGAATCAATGTAATTACAATGAAGAAAACTGAATTTCATCACAGTAGTGTACATTTCTAATTAGTTTGCAGGACGTGTTGTTGTTGTTGTTGTTGTTGATGTTCATGTCATTGTCACTTTCTACAGGTGTATGAGTTTGCAGTGAAGGAAGTCCTGATCCACCGTGTTCCGTTAGTTGATGGAGGCGTCGCGCCCCAAAAGAAGAAACGGAAACACAGGCATGACCTCTCCTGTTGCTCTCCCTCTCATGCCCACCCTTTGCCGAATGATAGAAACACGTAGACGACACGATCGCTTTGCTAAAAGGGAGCTTGGTTCAAATAAATAATTAAAGTCATGCAGAATTAAATGGATTCGGCACTGTTGCATAAGTATTTACACTGCAAGTAGTCTTCAGATTTCAATTTATGTTGCTTAATAAGCCATAAAAAGAGCTGAATAGGTGTGGGCCAGTTCTGATGGTGTCTTTGTGTTTGTTTAATGTGGCAGGTTATGGGCAAAGATTCAGCTCAAGAAAGGTATGTATGTTCACCTGGGAAAAAGAAAAAAACACCCCAGCACAATTATTACTCCGCTATGCATTGTGAGATATGACGCAGCGCACTAGTCTGAGGGCTTTGTCCTCTGTTGCTCCAGATAACTCGTCCAATCAGGTGTTCAAATACCAGCCGTGTGATCACCCCGACCATCCGTGCGACAGCTCCTGCCCGTGTGTGATGAGCCAGAATTTCTGCGAGAAGTTCTGCCAGTGCGAGCAGGAGTGTGAGTTTCACCTTTTTTTCCTTTTCACCAGTGTGACTCTTTTTCCAGTGTCCCTCTTATGCTTCTTCTTTCCGACACACACAACAAGACACGAGTACGGAGCTTGCCCTGCCTTGTGATGGTGAAGGGAAATTGTTTGTCACAACCACATTTTTCCACTGAAAGCTATTTTTCCACGCCGCCATCGAGCACTGCAGCAGAATGTAAAACGAGCCCGCAGTATTCTGGCAGTGGTCAGAGGAGAGACTGTCCTCTGGCCGGCATAGGTGGGTGTCTGTCTGACACAGAGCTGCGTTCACAACCAGACAGTCGCCGCTGCAGCAATGACCGAGAGGAGTGCTTTCCCAAATGGCCACACGGCGGAGGAATGCATTTTGTGTGTTGCCCTCTGGAGAGTTCACGGGGATAAGACGTACGAGGAAAGTCTTTTGCAATGGTTTGGAAAAGAAAGCTTTGCCTCATTCGGTCACCTCTCTCTCTCTCCCCCCGCCTTCCCCTCCTCCTTGGCCGAATGTTACCTCGCCTTTTCCCGTAGCAGAGGAGAGCCGGGGCCAAACAGGAAGCAGCCCCCGGTTGCACATGCGTGCGCTCTAAAGGCTTGGAGAGAAATCAAAGGGATGTGACAGGCTCTGTGCCTGATGTACAACATTATATCCAACGTCAGTATGAGTCAGGCAAGCGCCAGCTAAACAATGCTTTATAAAACAGTCACATAAAAACCCGGACTGGCTGGGGATTCCGAGTTCAAAACGGCAAATGCGGGCCGACAGCTTTCCCCCACAGCGGAGACGGCTGCACAGACATTTGGGTTATTCTTGCCTGATCCTTCCACTCATCTGCCCGGAGGGTGTTGTGTTTCCTCTGCAAAATTGTATTTCAGCATATCTGCCAGCAGAGGTCTCTGAGCGATGGGCTTCTCAGCTTTCCTCAGCCATTCAGTTTCTGTGCTGCGTCTGCAATACGACGTGGAATTATTCATCATAATCACACTGTGTGTTCCGCCAGGCGATGTGATGGATATCCTGTCTGAGCAGCTGTGTGTCCCAATGCTCTCCAGGCCAGAACCGCTTCCCGGGCTGCAGGTGCAAGACGCAGTGCAACACCAAACAGTGTCCCTGCTACCTGGCCGTGAGGGAATGTGACCCAGATCTGTGCATGACCTGTGGCACGGCAGACCACTGGGACAGCAAAGCCATCTCCTGCAAGAACTGCAGCATCCAGAGAGGCCTGAAAAAGGTACGCGGGGGGGGGGGGCTTGAAGGTCTAAACGGTAACGTGTTTCAAACCAGATGTTCTGTTCGAGGTTCGTGGTGTTTTAGATCACTCATGTGTTTGACTTGTGGAGTCCTAACTGCCATGTGACTTCTCTCAGCACCTGCTTTTGGCTCCATCCGATGTCGCAGGATGGGGCACCTTCATCAAAGAGCCGGTTCAGAAGAATGAGTTCATCTCTGAATACTGCGGAGAGGCAAGTCCATGCAGTTTAATCAGATTCAAAGGAATATATATTTTTAGGCTTGATTTTTAAGTTTTGTATAACTGTGTGTCTGCATGTCTGTTTGTGTATGTGTGTGTGTGTGTGTGTGTGTGTGTGTGAGCAGCTGATCTCCCAAGATGAGGCAGACCGACGCGGGAGGATCTATGACAAATACATGTCGAGCTTCCTCTTCAACTTGAACAATGGCAAGTATTCCTCCATTCCTCCAGCGCTCATAACCACACCGCCGTTCTTTGACATCTTCCTCAATGCGTCCGTGTGTCTCAGTAGACTTTGTTGTGGATGCCACGCGTAAGGGGAACAAAATCCGCTTCGCAAATCATTCAGTTAATCCAAACTGCTACGCAAAAGGTAAAACAGTTTTGCTCCGTATGAAAATTGAGATTACTTTATTGGAATGGGAGCGGTCCTTTGTTGGCTAATGCTATGCCATTTGCCATTGCAGTGGTCATGGTCAATGGAGACCACCGCATTGGTATCTTTGCCAAACGAGCTATCCTGCAAGGAGAGGAGCTCTTCTTCGACTACAGGTAGAGTCACAGGCCTTTTAGTGACTCCAGCAGCTTCAAAGTAAAATGAAAAGCCAGGCCGCGCGGTACATCGTCGCTAATTTGCAAGGTTCCGTAGTTCCTGTGTACTTTCTGAGACTCTTTTCTTCCTCCCACAGATACAGCCAAGCGGATGCCCTCAAATATGTGGGAATAGAAAGGGAGGCAGACGCGTCTTAGCTACACCTGCTGCCTTCATCCGTAACCTTCCCCTCACCCTCCAGCCGCCCACTAACGCTTCTGTCCCGCTCTGTAGCGCCACATCTAGCTCGCGAGTTTTAGTAAAGTCGCCGTCTCTGCCCTGTCTGCTGCACTGCGAAAATAGAGAGTCCCTCTCGGCCGTTTGCTGATGATCCTGCGCCGCAGACACCATGCCACCTCCTTCGGTGACAGCAGTCAGCTCCCCCCCCCCCCCATCTGCCCACACCCACCCACCTACCTGCAAGAGTGTATACACCAGGCTTATGAAACTAAACTATTTAAAGTGGAAATACTATTAACCTGTATCGCTTAGCGCACCAAGAGGATCACATGTTTTCTTTTCATCTTGTTAAAGCAAAGAGGTTTGACGTGATGACCTATCATACAGTGTGTTACTCTCTAAGCAGTTTTGTTACTGTGCTTATGTACTTTAGTTTGACCTCTCAATACGTAATGCAATGATTTTACATCGTACCTAATGATGATCAGTGAAATGCATGTGCTCTTGGATAAGCAAACCAATAAACAATGTTAGTCACAGCGTTAGCTTCAGTCAGATTCTGCTTTGTGCAGTCTCTCAGTGTTTGTAGTGTGATGGTACCCGCCGCCTGTTCTTCAGGAGAGCTTGAGCAGGTTTGACAGCTCTGTCTGTTCTCCTGTGAAGCGTTTCAGCGGCGGGCATCACCAGCGCATCTTTACGGTGAGATAAGTTATTGTGCATTTATATCATTGTTCTGCAACAACAACAAAAAGGCAACCAGACAAGAAACCGACTGACTGAATGTAACCTGCGGTGATGATGGTGAAGAGATCTCATCCCTCTTTTCATTTTACGCATCAGCCCATTCTGTTGGTACTCTGAGCAAAGTGCACACACGGCAAACATTTAGCACCATGTGTACAGGATCTCGAGGACTTCGAGGAAATCATAAATACATTAACGACAAAAAAATAATTCAAGTGCCAAATTATTCCACACAGAAAAAGGCTGAAAAAATGTGCATGTGGTGCATAATTATAAACGGAGGTAGTTATGATGACGGGAAAAGCAAAAGTATCAGTGTTTGACCAAATATTCAAGTCCCCCACATGTGAATGTAAAATATCTTTTCATCATCTTTTTTTTTTTTTTTATATGTCCAGATTTGTTATCCACCCTGTTTTTCATTTTTTTTTTACATTAAAGCCCAGTCTGAAATGAGATCTTTCTCAAAAGGGATGAACAAAATGGAGTTTACTGCTATGTACAGTGTCTGCCTATAAAAATAAAAGTTTAACTTTATACATAAAAATATGGTGTCTCTGAGTTTGTCTGTGCAACAACAAAAAACACATCTCGCCTTAAATTACAGATTTACAATTTCCTTCAAGCTTTTTTTTATTGAGTTTGGCTTTGCCTTGATTTACACAGTAATGGTCATTTACAGTGAAAGTATTACAAAAGGAAAACAAGCAGACTTAAGAACAGAGGAAACATGAAAACTCCCACATTTCAGTGTGATCATAAACACAACTGTGATGATCATGTCTGGTACCAGAAGGATTTGATGGTGCAGAGGAGTGGTCTGACCTGCCTCATACTCACTGGTGCTTCATCCTCGGATGATGTTTGATATCACAGGCTATCCGCAGATTCATACGTATGTAAAAGTATTACGGCCTTTATAAGTATTTTAATGGCTATACTTAAAATAAAGTTAGTCTCAAATCACAACTTTCTCATCGCCCCGATTTAACTTCATGCCCCTTTAAGTGTGTTTATCATTTTAATTCAGATGTTAATCTTAGGATGAACTAGGAAGCATAAAGCAGCACTCAAAAAGTTACACATTTGGTGAAATAAGCAGAAATCAGTGTGCGAGCAACATCCTCCTGACTCCCTCTACTGGCCTTTTGATTCACACCCTCTCCGTGGGATCCGATCAGCACAGATTCAATGTGCTGGAAATCTACAAACAACTAAAGCCTGAACATGGAGGAGTCACTCAGAGAGACACGCAGGCCTCGTTTATGTCTCATTCCTCTCCGGTCGGTGCACGACGATAAGTAAGTTGGCATCAGTGCACATGATTGTTTTTTTTAAAGAGAGTGGTTATTTAAAATTAGTATCTTGGTGGGAAAACGATGAATACACAAACATGTAGACATCCAGTCAGTCACACACAACACACACACGCTCAGGGACCACGCAGGATTAACTTGTGAGTGGCAAATGACGTGACACTGCTCGGCCTAATATTTAAGGTCCGTTAACCAATGAGTAGAGTGAGGCGTATACATTTATATGACACATGAGTAGGCTACTCTTTACGAAGAGGCAACAAAGCATATTTGGCCCAAGTGTGTTGGCTTGCTTTAAGCGGCGATTGTCTATTTAACAAAAACACAAACTATTCTTGGTGTCGATCACAAACCAACAGTTTCACTCCGTTTGCTCACTTTTCATTATCATTCACCACTTTGCATCTTTCTTAAAAATATAGCCAGTTTTGGGCGATTCTATACATTTTCATACAGTTAGGAAGTAGTGCCTTTACGCTAATTGCAGTTTTTACATCCTTTCACTGTACAATGTTGCACAGTTCTGCCCATATTTATATATGCATATATAGATATTGGAAGAAACAAACAAGGTTGACCTTTGGAGGTGTATTCGTGCTACAGAGAACATGTTCTGTACTTTCTTTATCCTGAGCGTTCCAAAAAGCTACCGTGAATAAGTTTACGTTCAGTGCTAAGCAGCCGACAATGAAAACACTTGAGCAAGGTCTTCACTGTAGCGTCCGCTCATACATTACACAGTCAGAGGATTTACATTCAAAGCACTCCCTTTCACTGTTCATAAACCACAGGAATAAATTTAAAAATCGCTTAATACATAATTCATATATTCACGTATACACTCAATACATCCTACTTGCTATTGTGCATCTGCAAATTAAACGTTTACACCATTAGAGGCTGAAAAAAGCTCATATTATTGCATTTTACTGCAAAGTGCGGTCATGCTCTACAAATGCATAGCTGATATGTTACAAATGTGTTACTATTCCTCAAACTCATACTTCCTCATGGGCCTACACAAGAGTGCTTTAGTATCAAGGAGCGCTGCGGTGAGTTATTGGACAATACAGGTAGATGTTTCCGCTGAAAGCAGCTATAAGCAGCAGCGGTGGAAGTGGAAGTGGAAGTGGTGGTGGTGTTGACGGCATGATCGGCTAACTGTCCTACGGCAATATGCAACAATATTGGAGCAGTATGAGTTGGAAGTATAAGATTAGCATTTACACTTGTGGGTCCTCTGTACATAAGTTACTGTGTATGTGTGTGTGTGTGTGTGTGTGTGTGTGTGTGTTTATATGTGTGCTTCTCCACAGGGCCACCGGGAGCAGCTGTTTCCTGAAAGATGCTCATTACCAAGGATGAAGTGACTGAGAAGACCGATCATTTCGTTATACTCTCGTGAGACACGTGTGCCGCGTCGAACTCTCTTTAGCACCGAGCTATTGGCAGCTTGACCATCGTTACAAGCGACGAGAAATAAGACAGAAGGAATGAGAAGATGATATGTAGGTCACCCGGTCCCAGCTGGGCTTCATCGCCTCATTGTTTTGATTTCTGCAACACGGCAACAGCCTGTTAGCTCTGGCACCAGGAGGAGTGTCTACATGTCATCACACTCTCATTTCTCGTAGCTGAGGATGTGTTTAGGAATCTGAGCATACTGTGATGGGCAAAGTCGCTATCTACTGAGACGATGGCTACTCTGAACCACTTACATGTGCCAATTCTGTATAGGTAATGCACTGTTATAGGCTGCAATCCAACAAATATAAGCATGTGTACCTTTTACGATCTCTATATGCATCATCTCAAAGCTCCATGCTGGTCAGTGCGCTCTCCCTTCGGTTGGATGTTTTTATTCAGGAACACCAGTTTTGTTTTCTGTTTTGGGGGGGGGGTTTTGCACTGGTTTAGTTCACAGATGTGCTTTCTGCTCAAATCCCCAAAATGGCTCCACTAGAGATTGTCATCAAAAGGTATATCTTAGATGGCAATAGATATATACAGTAAGATATTGTTTAGCTTTAATTGATCTTGAAAGTGGCTCAGGAAAAAAATTGAAAAAAAGGGTTAGATTATATTTAACTGATGTTCTAAATGTAACTAAACATCCCTTAAATCCTGATCCCACGAGTGTCTAATGTATACTCTTTCTGAATGCGCTATAATGTTACTTCAGATCAAGCTCGCTCAGATGAGGCACTTCAGTATTTCACCCTGCAACACAGCGTGAGACTTGTTGGCTACTCACGCAACATGGGGCTTGATGTGAACTTTTAAGCCTTACCAAAATACATACTATGTAGAGCACCAGGCATCTGATCCCACTCAACCCTGGGAAACAAACACAAACCAAAACAAAAGGAAGAAAAATCAAGAATGAAATAATTACAAAACTTAATACAGGTATCTGCGGTTGTCGAAAGCAATATTTCCCTCTCCCCAACCCACTGTCCCAAAGGTCCTGTGACGCTAGTCGCTCCTGAACTCCTCCTCAATTTGCGGGAGGTTCTTCTTTTCCCTCCTCAGGGTCTCCGTCAGCGGCCTGCAGCTGCTGGGGGAGTCCAGGTTCTTGGGTTCGTTGGTGCGGTAGCTTCCCTTCTGCTGGTACGTGTAGACGTAGATGCTGTACATGCCTCCAAACAGCAGCAGCAGCGCCAGGATGACAATGACTAGAGGATAAGAAAATAGCACAGAGTGAACCTCTAATACAGTGATTCTTAACCTGGGTTCGATCGAACCCCAGGAGTCACTCTCAGGGGTTTGGCAGGAGTAGAGACACACACAGTATAGCTCGGTTCACACTAGCAAAAAATTGACTGCCGAAATTTTGGGCAACTCCTCATTTTTCTTGGCCGTGTTACGCTGCGTTCACACCAAAAGCTTTGCGAAGTCAATGCGCAGACCTGAATGGAAGCCAATCAGCTTCGTTAGCTTTGTTTTGAAGAAATCATATTTTATTTTTCCAATCACGAAGGGTTCGGCTAATGCACCGATGAAGCTTGCAGGGTGCACTAGCTCCAATAAGCTTAAGAACCACTGCTGTAATACAATGAGGAAAGAGGGGCTTCTGGAAATACTGTTTGACTGGATTATATCAGCCAAGTCTGTTTTCTAACAGGAAGGCAGTCCTAACATCTTACAGAGCATGTGTATACTGAATCAATCAGTTTGTATTTCTACAAACATCTTTGGTGCCACGAGCTTTGTGTTTACATTGATAAGCATTTCACACATACACAAATGCATCATGCATCAGTCTTTGATGCAGACTGGCCAGAAGGCCAGACAAAAAAAGCAGCTTTGTAACAACTGCAACAACATTAACGGAATATTTCACCCTCAAAATGAACATGTGTTTGCTCACTGCGTTTGGACCGGAGTTCAGTTATTGAAGGAAGCTGTGTTTTCCCATGATCGGAGAACCCGAGCAGCACTGCCGCCTCATCCACGTACTCCATTTGTAGGGCCCTGTTCTGTGTCTCCTCTGTCTCCTTGATTGGTTAATTCCCTTCACCTGCCCTCAGCCACTCTCGTCTCGTTACTGTCTCATGTCGTACACCTGTTCTTATGTCGTACACCTGTGTTTCCCCCCCCCCCCCCCTATATATTTTGCCTGTCTTTCCCTTGTCTATTGCTGGATTGTTGTCTTTGGTCCGTAGTCCCGTCTTTCTTGTTGCTAATGTGTATTCTGCCTGTTCTGACCCTGCCTGCCTTCCTGCCCTGACTGCCGATTCTCTGCCTGCCCCTTTTTGGACATTGTTGTTTTTTGTTACCTTTTTGGCCTCAGTAAAGTGTTTTTTGTTGTCCACACCGTGTCCTGTGAGTTCCTGCACCTCGCTACCCGTGACGCCAGCCGTGACACCATTTGCTTTTATACATCAAGGCTTTTAGGATTCTCCATTCACTGGGGAGGCATGCGAGATATTCAACAGTTCTATTTGTGAATTCAAGAGAGCAGGGTGTGTCGTTGACACAAACTGTCCTTTTAACGGTTAACATGGACCAGTCTGCAGTATGTAGATGTCTGTAGGGTTATGAAGTGGAAGGACTACGACCCTGCTAGTCAGCCGTTTGGTCGACAGCCAGCTAACTGGCATAAAGGTAGATTGTAAGTGAGTACAAATTATAAATAACTTGCTCAAGTCAATCTCACTGGATACAGAGTAAGTAAGCTCTTGGGACATGAGGGAGATTGGCGGCTTTGTGAGCTGAGACGTCTGCTGTGTTTGCGAAGTCAGAGCATCATCTGATATACACACCAGGATGAGGATCTTATGTAGTCATGAGGCTTGTGAAGACTGAGGCGATATCCTCTGATCTTTTAGTCCTGGCAAGCAGGACTAAAAGATCTTCAAAACACGTCTCATATGCTCCTATTTTTTGGGGATTGATTGTTAAAGGGCATGTCAGCTTCCAAAATTAATGCTAGATTTGTAATGTGCTCACTTGTTTTATAAGACTGTGGCCCTGAGTATTCACAGAGCAGCTGCCTGTGAGCCATTATTATTGTTCAGCAGTTCAGGCCTCAGCCCGTGTGCTCTCTGTGTAGTTTGAATGTGTTTTCTTGGGTTTCCCGTCAGTCATGCAGGTTCAAATCTGCAGACATTAAATTGCCTACAATTATGTTTCTTTGTCTATCAGTCAGTGTGTTCACTGTGTAATGGACCCGGCCTTCAGTGTCTTTAAGTTCATACCCTTAATTAATGGATATGTAAAATAGGTCGGTGCTCCTGAAACACAGCGCCTAACACAGAGCTCAGAACAGCAAAGACACAACAATTGTATTTAAAGTGATATTGTCACAGGACAGATGAAGGAAAAATGGACTGCAATATCTGGCAGTTTTGTTTCATCAACAATATTTTTCAGCTCTAACATTTTTATCCTACGCCGTATAACAGATGTCTGATAACCACGGAGGACCATTGTTGGGAGGATTGAAAAAGCGCTCGCATTATTAATCGCATGCAGATGTCCTGCATTAGCATAATACATCAGATTCTGGAATGAACTATTAGACTGAAACATCCATCAATGATGAACAGTAAGCTGCGGCAATGCAGACTAAATATAGCTGATCCGGTAACGGCCTCAGACAGAGATGGAGCAGACAGTCTCTGTGCCACAGTTTAATCCTGAGACTCCAGCCTCTCCCGCTCATCAGAGAGACCTGCTCTAATTCTTTTCATCATCTCTAATACTGTGCAGGAAACTGTTCATCTGGTCCCAACACTGCTCTTGTAATATGGCGCATGGGTTATCATGGGGATTAAATTGTGGAATAAGTATATTAAATGTTGTCCCCCCCCCCTCCCAGAAATCCATAGATATAGAGATATAGGGCCACAGTTATTTGTTTTCTTGCAAAAAGATATAGGTTTATTTTACTTTCATTATTTTCCTTTATATGGATTAAAAAGATAATCTGACCTCAACCAAATGCAATTAAAGAAAATCTCCAGTATGATGACAATGCATTAAAAATCTGTCTGTTTGCTTTTGTTTTTTTAGGTTTGTCCCACATGTAATTAATTTAAGAGAGCAGTCAGACAATTAAATAAAGATTCAAAAACCCACATTGGAATTTAAAAACCCTGATCCTATAATTTAGGATTATAGGATTTTAGGGAAAAAGGAAAGAGAAAATGTCTGATGTGTGTCACATGGGAGACGAGGGACATCATCAGCAAAACAGAAACGAGGGAAAGAAGCAGTGCTTCAAAATTAATAATTAATTCTGTAATGAAGCAGATCTTACCTGTTATCCAAAACAGGCCTAGGTCATCGTGGATATAAATATACTCTGAAAGGGAGAGGTACATAAATAAGTGGATGACCACAGAGTAATATTCTGTTTTAAGACAGATGCATTACGGGCCATATATATACCCACCTATAGTAGTAAACCAGGGGTCTACCTCCCAGGGTACATAACCCAGGACAGGAGGGAAGGCGCCACAGTTGGACTCCGATACATATCCTTGTGTCGTTACCGGGGGGTCGGTTTCATTTGGACGGAAGAAGGCCTTCAACGGGGCGTAGACGTTGTATCTTACCCCGGATATGCAGCCGATGAAGCCGGGAGCATTATGCCTCTGGATCTCATAGTCAATGTCACCAACCTCTGAAAGAGTGGAAACGGGAGAAAAAACACGAAAAGAGTGAAAACTCAAAATAAGGAGAATAATAATACTGGCAGCAAGAACAAAACATTAGCCCAGGTGTTCAAATCAACAATTGGTAAAATGGATGTTTACCCATCACTCTGCCCATAAACATGGACTTGGGAGAGTCAAACCTGGCGTCCTCCACTATGGTTATCAGTTCCACTATGGGCTCCATGTAATCCACCTGTGGGCAGGGCAAGATAATACAAGCCAGGTTAGCTGTTTCCAGTCTTTATGCTAAGCTTATCTAAAGTGGGTGCTAAAGCTGGTTCACGTTCTCTCCTTGTATACAACAGTCTATTATTTCAATGAAAATAACAAACCACAGATCAGCATAAACCTGTGTTTTAATGGTTCTGTTGTGTCTGGTTATGTTGACGTAGTGGGGGTATCCATCTGCCAGGTTTCGGTGTGTCAGCTGGAATTTGTGTGTTATGAGCCCCAGTTTATACCTCAGATCGACACTACCTAGAGTGAGGAAACAAAAGACGTCAATAACATAGACGTCTTTTTGTCATGAGTAACTGCTTTCCATCAACCTGTGCAGTATTTTTGACAGATTTTGACTCTCTAATCTATGAATGCCATGAATCTGCTACCAGCTTTCACATTCTCAGACAGACTGTTTCTGAGCTTCCCCTACCGTCTATCTTGAGGATGATGGCAATGTAGTCTGGGACGAAGGAGCTTATATAGAGCAACACGGCTGGTGTGTGAACCGTGCTGAAACTGAACTCGATGTCATCTGCCGTGTCGTTGTAGCCGAGGCTGAAGTTGTCGAAATGCGGGTCGATCCAGTTGGCCCATACTGCTTCGTTGGTTATAGGCTTCTTTCGTATGTTGTATCTCAGCCACGAGCCAACCTCAAAGAAGGCTCCGATGTCTTGACAAAAAGATCATTGTGGAATTAGATATCAGTCGCAATGTATTGCTGCCGATGAAGTCAGTTACTATGTGAATGTATTTGTCAGAATCATGCATGAACTCACCTTTATGGCAGTAGAAACCATCAAACGCTGTGTTGTTACAGTCACACGTGTAGGCAGCATAGCCCTCGATACACTGGCCACTGTTTCGGCATGGTATGGTAGCATTGAGGCACTGCCCAGTACAGTTCCTCCTTATACCCTGTTCTTCATTTACTTTCCCCTCAAGATCAATAGGAACACCGTTCATCCGCAATCCTCGAAGACACCCCAAGAAAGGTTTCAGGGTGCGGTTGGCTGCACCTGATATAAATAATACTTTTATCAGTGGTAATTCATCTTTATTCAAAAGTTTAGAGATAATAAGTCCACTGTATGTCACGCCAAATATCCAAGTTCACCTCAGGAGACCTACCTACTAGGACAGGATGCGTAAACTTCATGTTGACGAAAGTCTGACCTTGAAAACGTGTGACGGCCCAAGGCTGATAGTCAACCTTGATGCGGGCAAGCTTCACGTTAATCTCGGCTTGAACAAAGTGCCACTCGTTGTCATTGAGTGGCACCGGGGAGCGGAGTGTCACATTAACGATGCCATCGCCAACCATGAATATAAACAAAAGGTTGTGGGTCGCTGGAAGAGAAAGGATGACATGGAAAGTATATATTTCTTAATACAGTAATTGTTAGATGCATCAGTTGTATGAGGAGAATAGCTGCCTGGTAGCAGATGAGTCAACTCACAATTCATCTCTAGCCGAATGAAGTTTCGCAGTTGGTCATCAGAGTTCTCCAAGAACACGCCGTGGTCACGATAGGTTTTGAAGTGGAAGGAGATGTCAGCGCTGGAGCCGGGCCTGAAGGTCGGGAAGGTGATGTAGGTGGGCTTGGTGAAGGCTATTGTGTTCCAGATGTTTCCTTTGGAGAACATTGAGATACGTGTACTGCGTATGTATATATAGTACAAAATAAATTGTCACCCTTCAACAAAGCAGAACATCACAGTGTGAACACAACCCATGAAATTTAAGCTCACTGTCGCCATGGCAACGGAGGGGCCCGACGGTGAATTGTGCCTCCGAGCCAGTCCTGTTGGTGTCCCCGACCACCACCTTCCGAACGGGCAGATGGTCTCTGAAGTCCAAGTAGCCCTTATCTGAGTACCTGAAAAGCCACAGTGGGGATGTTAGGTCTTCCTCGTAAATGTCACAGGTACAAGCTAAACCTGCTGAATGTGTCCCCTCTCTCACCACTGTCTATAGTCGGCATCACAGTTGCATTGAAACTTGGGATCGGTGCAGGTTTGGTTGATGGCGCAGCCACACTTCTGGACCTCTCTGAATGTTCCACCCCAGTAATAGTGACTCTCATTGTTACGGCCAATCCAGAAACCAAAAGGTCTTCCGTCTATTTAAAAAAAATACATATTGTGTTAGTTAACTATATTTCTTGTTTTCCATGAGCACACTAACAAATGAATGAGCTGACTTACTTGGAGTGTTAAGGAGACGGGACTTGTAGCAGGAGTAGTCGATCCACTGCTCGCAGTACAAAGAGGTGTTGGCCAGAGCTGTGACCTCATCCCAGGAGGCGTTCCAGTAATTGACATTTCCTATGTATGGTCGGTCTATTGAACTCCCAGACACCTTTGTACCGTCCACACGGTCATTCAGGATCACTGTCCAAGCTTTATATGCTGTGAAGAGGCACAACAGATATACGGCGTGGTTATTAAATGGTAAAAGAGAAATAAGAAAATGTGCACTTTTCCAACACACACACAGCGAGAGAGAGAGAGAGAGATAACCATGCTATCTTGTTTACACTGTCTCGTATTTTTCCATCAAATTACAGCACACAGTTCTCATATTACCTGACTCCAAAGCTTTTCATTAACACCTCGTTGAGGATCCAGCAAACACTGAACCCACAGTGCGGACGGAGCTGTATTTTATGTGACAGTGAATACTTACACTTCATTTTGCAGTACACTTCAAATGGTTTCAGCGGCCCACTGAGATCAGGATCGATGGTGTAGTTTCCAGACCAATACTTGCCACTGAGTCTGTAGGCCTCGCATGACTCTTTATAAACCGCTGTTCGAGAGGTGAGATGATCAATTTGTTATTGTTAGGACGGTACGGGCCAAGTGTAACCAACTGCAAAGAAATAGTGATAAAACTGAAAAGATTGGCGGCCAGCACTTACACATGTGACACACCTCTCCTTTATAGCCGGTGTTCTCACACAGACAGATGAAATCATCCCAGGACTGGATGCATCTGCCTTCATGTTCACATGGATTTGGACTACATCTGTGAACAAATGACATGAGAAGATGGTTTTACTGCGTCATGTTTATCTGTTTCCTTGTGCAATGTTCCTGATATCAATGTATCATGAATCATAAAGCATATGCATGTTGTACCTTTGGTGATATTTCTTACCTGTCTGTGATGCCACAAGTGCCCAACAACAACTCAGCATAGCGCCCCCACTGCCGTTGCAGAATCATCTCCATATCAAGCTGTTCATTGTCGATGAAGATATGCTGCATGCAACCATGGAAGCGGTTCAGCTTGGTCTCACACTTTCGTATTGTGTTATTGGTTTTTGGACAACCTAAGTGAAGGAAAGCAAACGTGTGTAATGGACCGTGCAGATTTGTAAGTTGATTTCAGGAGGTTTTTTAACAATTGCCCTCACCTCCAAAAAAGTAGCGGTCTCCTGTCTGTATTGTGAAGGGATTGGTGATCTTAAGTGGAGAGCCCTCCTCCTCATCAATCGTGAGGGTCAGCAGGTTGTCTCTGGCTGCCAGATCCACGGTGTGCCAGTAACCATCATTTAGCCGGTAGCCTAAAAATTGGAGAAATGTCTGTCATGCTTTGCTTCTACAATCAGATTCAGTAGAGAGATCTCATGCAGCATTTATCATTGACTGCACCTTGCCGCGCTATATAAATTCATAACTGTTAGTTAAACCCCGCCCCCAAATAGGGATTGTCCAATCATAGCCTAACAGTTGTAACTAGGCATGGCAGGTTAGGTTGTAGCTTTGTTGGGTATCTAATGAGTTTGTCTGTGTCTCTTTTAACTTATGCAAAGACACAAGCACGATTAGAGTGTGTTTTTATCGTCCATAACATAAGCTGCAGCCTGGCTGACAAGTATGTAGCGTTCTAGTGCATGTTTAAGACCCTTATTAGAAGGCCTTAACATCAGCTGGGAACCTTAAGACGTCAGCTGGAAAAGGTTTCAGACACCTTACTGAGTTTTAGAGTTAATATTAGTGTTAGCTGATGAGATGTGTTAGCACCAGTTGTCATTTCAACAGACACAATCCACAGCTGTTGTCTAGAAGTGAGAAGTGAGCTTTTAACGACCTGATATTACCAGTAACTAATGGGCGGGCTTTAGAAACCTGTCAATAGAATGAGGTATTCAAAAGTGGATGCTCCGAAATGTTTAAATGTTATCTTTTCTGTTCGACCTGTCCAAAAGAAACTGCCTAAACCCACCTGCAGCAAACTGGAGTTTCTTCTTCCCGGGTTGGAATATAGTGACGTTGATCTGTCCCTCACTCAGTCCCAGCTCCAGGGCGCCCAGGTCATCAGCAAATCGAGTGAACATTAGCAGCCCTGTGTAGTCCCATGAGCGGAACTTAAACTTGACAAACATGCGTGGTTTCCTGAAGTAGCCCGGCACCTGCAGGAAGTTGTTGGGCCCGGCAAAAGTCATCGGTTTGAGCAGCATGTCCCTGCAGGCATAATGCATCTTTTTCTAAAGGGTGAAAAAGAGAAATCCGAGTTACAGGAAACATATTTTCTCTGATATGTTATTGTTTTATACTCGGAAGCAGCAACATTCCTGGGATGCGGTGAGATGGTTCGTATGAAGCCCTACCTTTCGTGGAATGCGGATTTCAGGTTCTTCTCTCTTGGCCTTGTAGATGATGTTGACGTCATTGATGAAGACGTTCTCCAGGCAGCCCCGGAAATTTGGTGTAGTGGGCAGGTGAGGCAAATTTTTCTCTATGACTCCACCTACATATAACTAGGAACAAAGGCAGTAAGGTACTTATTACCATATCATTGACGAGAAAATGTATGCAAGGTATAAATAAATGCACAAATTAATATTTGAATGAAACAATTTGCCTTCAAGTTGTAAGAAAAATCTATTTTGAAGTATCCTCCAAAGAGGCATACAGCTAAATGTTTTCAGCATACAGCTCATTGATCATTTTCTTTACTTATACTTTTAACTACACATAGAGGAGATCTGTTTGTGAGTTACCTGCGTGTCCAGATCCAGGTGTGTGAACTCTCCTTTGCAGATGGCTGTGACTGTGTGACTGTCCACGGTGAAGTTCACCTGTCGACCTTGGCGCTTGATGGTGACATAGTGCCAGTGCAGATTGTCAAGAAGGCTGCCAGCAGTCAGTGTCGTCCGACCATCAACTTTGTGTATTACACTACTTCCTGGGAAAAAAAGAGGCCAAGGACAGGGGGAAATAAACATTTGAAGTATTAATCTAAATCAGGTCAAATTAATGTCATACAATATTGTTCAGCAATATATTAAGATCTCTTCTGCAGACAATGTTGCTCTATTTAAAGATTTAGATAAACCCACTTCTTTCTGAGATGTCTCACATGCCAATATTTTCTTCGCCCATAAGTCTGAAATATCTATACAGTAAATGTCAACGTTAAGGGATTACAAATCCTTTAAAAAAGACTTTGTTTATCCATCAAACAACTCTCTACCTAGGCTGATGTGCAGGTAGAGTCGGCCTCTCTTCAGCTCCAGGGTGAAGAGGTCTCCTTGAATCCCCTCACTGTGTAGCAGCAGACCGTCCTGCTCCAGGGTCTTGAAGTTGATGGCAATGTGGTCGTGTTGTGTACGGGATCTCTTTTCTGGGTACATGTAGACCACCGAGTCGTCCCCGTTGTACTGCAGTACGTAGGAGTCTGCAGATAACATTTTTTAAATGGATGCAATAGTTCAAAATACACAACAGAGGATATGACGTGCATATAAGACTCATTGAGCATTGGGTTTTAGGGATTATCGGAGTAAATAGATAGATAGATGGATGGTTAGACAGATAGATGGATGGATGGATGGATGGTTGGATAGATAGATGGATGGATGGATGGTTGGATAGATAGATGGATGGATGGATGGTTGGATAGATAGATAGATGGATGGATGGTTAGATAGGTAGATGGATGGATGGATGGTTGGATAGATAGATAGATGGATCGATGGATGGTTGGATAGATAGATAGATGGTTAGATGGATGGATGGATCGATAGATAGATAGATACTTTATTTATCTCCAGGGAGGAATGTGTTAAATGCTTAATGGCACATATCCTGGATTGTATATATTTCTCAGTATAAACCAGGTGTTACTGAGCTTAGTTGTGTATTAACTAGGAATATATTGTAGCATATCTGGCACTGAGATTTAATGGCATATTATAAAATGGCATTAAATTCTGGTATTGTAGAATGTCCCTGGAATAAAATCAGAAACTGTAAAGCCCTGGGTAGAGTTCATGAGTCATTGTTACCATAAGAGCAGCCAAACAGCTCCAGCCTCACTCCAATCTTCCCCCCATTCTCTGTGTTCCACGCCAGAGGAAGCAGACGGATGTGTTTAGCAGTGAAGGCGTAATGGAAGACATTCCTCTTAATCTGATAGTAATTCCAATTCGCAGGAAGCGTCTGCAAACAGATGACAGCAAGAAATAAGGGAGAGAGTTATTGAGTCACTGCAATGGTGGTATAGCGCTTATCAACGATGATGAGATTAGCTTCGTCAGTGTTGAGAGAGATAATATGCTGCGCTCTCTTCGTTTCAGTGCCAGTGACAATGAATTTAATAGAACGCCCTCTGAATCGCCTGTAAAGATTACATCTGACTAGTTAATCCTCGCCCACCACAACCACCCTGGCTCAGTGATACCTACAGAGTTGCCTCCATTCATGATGTACGGCGTCCAGGAGTCCGGTCGGTCTCCATAGAGCAGGGTGTACTTGGTGATCCAGTCATATGAGTTGAAGGTCCCCTGGGTGGCGATGGCCACCAGCCGATACTTCCTGCCCAGGTCGACCTGCAGCCATGGCTGCCTGTCACTCTGGGATGGGGACCAGCCACTGCTGCCTGAGGGGGAGGAAAGGGAGAGTTTCACTGGAGGGGTGACTGATTCATGATCACCGAAGCAGTTGGACTTCAACTGAACTTGTAACTTGTGACAGCCATTTTTACATCCTGTTTAATGTGGGGTGTTAAGTTAATCTATTGTACTGTTTTGTTAGTTATAACAGGCCTTTAGTAATTACCTTCGCATTGAAAATGCCGGAAGGTTATGTTTTGATCGCCGTGTATTTATTTATTTATTATTTATTATTTATTTATTTATTTATTTATTTATTTATTTATTTATTTATTTATTTATTTATTTGTATGCGTGTTATTCGCAAATCTCAAAAAGTATTGAACCGAATCGCATGAAATTTGGTGGGATGATTGTTTATTATCCGGGGACCAGTTGATTAGATTTTGGGATCGATCGGGTCAAAGGTCAAAGGTCATGAACAGGTCAAAATCTTTCGCAGAACTCAAAAAGCATTTAACCGAATCGCATGAAATTTGGTGGGATGATTGTTTATTATCCGGGGACCAGTTGATTAGATTTTGGGATCGATCGGGTCAAAGGTCAAAGGTCATGAACAGGTCAAAATCTTTCGCAGAACTCAAAAAGTATTGAACCGAATCGCATGAAATTTGGTGGGATGATTGTTTATTATCCGGGGACCAGTTGACTAGATTTTGGGATCGATCGGGTCAAAGGTCAAGGTCAAGGTCATGGAAAGGTCAAACTCTTTTTTTACCATAGCACGATACATTTTTGTCTAATTGGCATGCAACTAATGCCAACATGTTCATAATTCAATGCCCAATCTTGTGATATGCGAAGGTATGCGCTCTACCGAGTGCCCATTCTAGTTAGCAGATGAGCTAATACAACAGAAATGTATTTACCTAATTGTAGGCCAACTACAAATAGGCCTCCATCTGAAAGCTAATTTACAAGCAGATACCACAAATAACTGCACTATAAATTCCTTCAGATGATAGTTTGTGTAATCTGAGCTCCCTTTTTTCTGTGCTAAAGTGAAAGTAGGTTATATATTGAAAATTAAAGATCCCCAATGAGTGTTAAGTGTCCCAAACACGAAAAATGTTGACTTATAAAAAACTAGTCTAACTTCTAACATGACCTAACTGGACTAGTGCTGGTATTAATATGATTAGTTACTGTACACCTGTGCATTTCCTGCAGAGATAAGTTAAACCACCTGCCATTAGAAAGGTCTGTACGGTGAATGGTGTGCAATCATGGATGAACTTAAAGACACTATAATTAGGAACTTACCATACAATTTCGCAAAATTGGCAGAGTAAAGAAAGTTATATCTGGAGGAGGCCAGGAAGGAGGAGGCGTAGAGGCTGGAGACCAGCGGATCAACACATTCTCCTGCAGTAACAACGGAGAAGACACCAAGATCAGGAGTAAATAAAAAGAGGCCCCTTCAAAATGCAGGATTCAAATCACTTTCAAGATGATATAATTCTGGGCAACAGAGACTTGCGCAGATGCACAGCTCGATAAGAACCAACCATCTGCAGTATGATTAGAGGTTAGTTCACGCTCCATTACACATAAATACGAATTTGGCTGAATCAATCCAATTAAATTCAGGGCATGAAAAAACACATTTAGTCTTTCAGCTGCATACAGCGAGGTCATATATTCATATTCCACAGCAACGCATGGCCCCAATGGCTTCCTTTAAGATGTAACGTCCTGGCATCTCCACTTGAGCGTGCATCATCTTTCATTTCTTCACAGGATGAGCGGAACGAGAGGGGAAATATGAGACTGACGGCTATTAGTTATGCATGCTACCTTTGAGATTACTGTTGTGAAAGTCATGAGGTTACACCCCCTCCCTTTTTCAAAAGAGGTCTGGTCCTGTGTAGCGTGATGAATTTCTTTGTGGGTGTGTGTACGTGTCTGTCTGTGTGTCTGTCAATATATTGTCTTTTTTGGAAGCGCAGGCAGTTTCATGAGCAGGAAAGTCAAAGGCATACACCGAATGTGGCTTGGTCATGTTGAGATGCTGTTCTGCACGTAGCTATGAGACTGATGGGACCGACACCCATCTGCTCAGGCTTGCTCCCCAGACAACGGCTATTAAAATTGACCATAATTCCACCTAATCTTGCTTGTGTCACTGCTGCGAATAAATGCACGATGCGCTCACCTCGAGCTGCAAGAGAAACAGTGTCTCATTTTAAATGCCAAAATATGCTCTCTGACTCCGATTACAAGATATATAATATAGATAGGCTGCAGGTATTACTTGAATATGAAGGTATGGCAGATTAAAATATTTATTTTAATTCAAAAAAATTTAATCTGAGTGAGAAAATAACCAACTAAATAAAGGTGAATGGGAGCTGGCCTTTCTCTCACTTCTCCCCCATTAAAAAAACATCCCCTCCAAACTTCTGAAGTTGTTAACTAGGAAACAGGAGCCATTGTAGTTCCTGATCCTACGATCACAGAGGTCATGGGCAGGAGACATTGGCTGAAACCGGAGACATTAGCAGAATAAGTATGCAGACTGCAGATGGAGCAGGATGAGGAAGGTGCTGCATAGACTCACATTTGAAATAACTATGAGAGGGGAGCAGACATTAGGAAGTGGAGAGCTTCCATCCTCATTCCCATTCCATTAAATAACACATGAAACATTCGCGAGACGTTATATACAGCGCGAATACGCCGCTTTCTTTTCTTTCTTTGTCACATGAGCATGAGTTCTGTCACCTCCAGTGCAAGGACACGCTGCTCTTTCAGGTGGAGGAAATGTGCTGAGCAAGTGAAATATGACCTTGACTTTCTGCCTCTGTGTCTGCCTGGCGGAGGGGGGATTTCTCTCCATCGTTATCAAACAGAATCCCCTGCTATGCTGCAGGCGATGCATCCCTCCATCACTACGCCGTAGAGCCATTTCACACCAGTCACTGTTCAAATGGCTCATAACAACTGCTGCAGGCTAAACGTGTCTGCAGCTAAAGCCTGAAGGTGTATTGATTTTGTTTATATCCCTCAATGTTTAGTAGAGGAGGGGAATTTGAGCGCCTCCATCCCAGACTACAGCAGGTTAATCCGGGCCATGCAGCTCCTCGAGACACCCCCACCTTTGCAATGCATTGCTTCCTCTCCCTCACTCTTGAGACCTCTCTCTCTTTTCCTCCCTCCATTGAATCCTCCAGTCTCTCTTATGATCACTGTGTCACATTACCTCACATACTCTCACTCGTCGTCTTGCTATTTTTTGTACTTCTCCCTGCTTCTCTCAACCCAAGTGGGCGTTGTTATCATGACGCAGCAACAAAAAGTGTACCTGAAACCTGTGCAGAGCATCCAGTCACCAGGTTATAATTCAGACCGTAAACTGCTTTATTGTCACATCTAAAGGAACAAAACAGCCAACGTTCCACGCAAAGCAACATACCCTTCACATGGAGCAAACATGTCTCCTGCTGCTCGTGCTGCTAACCATGAGATGCATGCATCACATCCTCCTGATTCAAACGCACACACTACTTCCTGAGTGAGCCTCAGCCCCACCCAAGGCTGCTGGGTCACTGTACTCCGGACCTGGGCCTCCGTTTCCATCTGGCAGGCTTCCACATACAGTCAGCCTGTCCAATACAATACCAACAGGATCCACAACAAGCCAAACCCACAGGCCCACACTTACTGGAAAGCACTCTGTGATCCCATGATGTATACACAAACGTCCACTCTATTGCAGCATTTTCTGTTCATTCACTTATTAATAAGGACAGTGAGATAGCACCATTCACTTATCAGCATGCCATGTGCCAGAGTTTATAATCAAGAGCATGGCGTCGTATGAAAACTGTCTATAACTGCCTGGAATAACTTAGAAGAAAGAGCTCAGAAAGGTGCACACTGTGCTAATTGCATCCCCGTGAAGCTCCATAACTACTGTACACCTATGCTCAGCTTGCTATAGGAAGTCACGTGACAAAGCATCCCTCCACTTGATCTCCCACTCATATCAAAAAGGAATGAGTCACGCAAAGCGCATGGGGTTAATGAAAAGGCTGATGAAGTCATCCTGATACTGACATCACTCATACAGCTTATTAGTATGCATAAACACTCTGTGATAGAAGTCTACATGGCACCTTTTTTTTTCCCAGCCCAATTTTAGCCCCAAACACATCAGCTCCACCTCTGTCCAAAATAAACCCGCCACATGGCCGCTTCACTTATCGAAGTAACGGCGAGTAATGGTTCCCCCCCTGCCAGGTGAATCCACGCGCGTCATTTGCACGCATCATGCGGGAATTCACATAGAGGTGATGGGAACCCACACACAAAAAAAGTACTGCAGTGGGCTGGTCCCGGTCAGGACGCTGTGCCCTGCAATCTCCACTTTGAATCACGTGTTCTCCTCATATGCGCAACACACACGGCCATATGGCAATTTGAAGATTATTATGTCAGAATAGTGAAATAAGAGTCTCGATCGTGCTTTGGCAAAGAAGTCGCGGTGCAGAAACTTGAGTGCCGGCTGAGCGAAAGCGCCGCATTGCAGACAGCAGTGCGACGGAGAGAGCCATGCGCACCTTCCGCAGGACCGACGCGGCGTGCCGCTACACTTTGAAGGGTCTGCGTGATCCCACAAAAACAATGCTTTTCTAAAATGACAGCTGCAAAAGACAAGCAATGAGATGTAAAGACCTGTGCTTTAATTTTTTTTTTTAAAGGCTGTCTTGCAACGTGTGTTTTGCCCTTCAACGATCTTAACATCATTTCGCCCTCCAGTGGTATTTTCCACTTATAACCCGCATGTTATCTTGCAACTTTTAAACAGACGATACACAATCTGCAGATAAGGCATGTAGCCTATATACACTTTGACATATTTTAATAACACTCTAGCAGACGATAATAGAGGAACGATTGCTGTTTTACAGGACTTACGTGATGAGCAATGTTGAAAACCCAAAAATAAGAGGCATATGCTCAGTATTTTGCAAGTCATCCTTCACTTAGTGCACGTTTCTCCGAATCGTCTACGTTAAAATGATCGTAGATTGTTCTGCAGCATCCTCTCGCCCCCCTTTTAGCCCAACTTTAACTCGCGCAGCTCCAACTCCTCTTCCCGGGATCTCGGGCAGCCTCTACCGGGGCGGGGACGCGCATTGGATGCTGGGGCCGATGCTGCACTTCGTCGAGAGCGCGCACTTCTTCTTTTATTAGACTTTTAATTTATTTTTAAATCACATGACCGTCATGTAATGGTCTGGCTTTCTGCATTATCCAATTCGTTAACGAGCCGAGTGCTTGTAGAGCATGTGGAAGTGGAATTCTGTTGCGCCCCTCCTGCAGGAGTCTGGATGCACGAAGGGACTGGAGTTGGGGGAGGGATGGGGGAACAAACTTTTTCAGTCCGGAGCAGTGATAGTATTTTTCCAAAACAATTAAGAAGAAGGTCCTCTTCAATCTCCAAATAAGTCTTGTGGAACTGGTCAAAAGCAAAACAAAATCCCCTGTGATGGATCACGTCACCAATGCACCAAAGAGTCCTCTTCTCGAAATTCCCTGGCTCCTCAAATCGTCCGTTGGCTCACTTTTCGTGGCTGCTTACAGGAGTGCAGTGAGTGCACAAGGAGGCGGTTAATACGTCTTTCTCTCCAGGAAAACAGATCGGAACTCCAAAAAAGGATATCGGAAGTTTAACATCCTGTGTCAGCAGCTGAACCATGTGAGAACCACGGCAGACCAGCAGGCTGCACATTGCATGCGGGTCGTCTGTCTGACCTTGTCCAGGTGCTCTGTTCACTAACATGCCCGAGAACAGGATGATGATGCCAGCTGTGCCTGAACACAGACTCATCCCCATGCACACACACCCACACATACACACACGCACACGCACACGCACAGGGGGGTGGGGGTGGGGTAAGACTGAGGCAGAGGGGGATTTGTGGCAATGGGTGGAACATTGACCACAAAATAAAAAAGGCTTTGGGATTAAGAAGTGGGTTTATGGGACGGCAGTGTGTCTGTGGTGATGCGAGATTGAATTCCTGTGCCAGCGTGGGATTTACTGTGTATTCAATCAAATCAGATTGTTTGTAAGCTTCTTGCCACTGGCTTCTAACCCTGAAATACCATAAGAGTAGAGAGTTATATCTGCAGAGAGACAACAAAGCCAAAGAGAAGAACACAAGATTGGAGTACATCAAACCAGACCATAGACTGCATGAGTAAAAGGGTTTGAGAACACATGTTGTTGTCTGGCTGTTGCTTTGTTTTCTTCAGATGGTACACACAAACACATGCACATCAGCTCTCTGCACCTATAGCTTATAGATGTGAGTGTCGTGGCTAGGCTGGACTGCCATCTGCCTTTCCAATGCTCTTATTTGACCTTATAGTAACCATAGAGACCGGTTGAGAGGAGTCCTAATAAAGTCTGTTTGGGGTTAAACCACACATAGGGCGGACAACAACAACACAAAAGCTCAAGTGATAAACTGATTAACAAGAGCAGTCAGGGACAGAATTCCTGGCAAATGTAACAACACCAAACCTCACTCACAAAGTAATGGTTATTTTGGTTTCATGTTTGCTGTAAAACATACCCCAAATATCCCAAATCAGCCCTAAATCCTCTTATTTTCATAACAGGAATAGTTATGGGGTGAAATAATTCCACCTATTCACAATAAATACTGACTTGTTTCCAGGTAAGAAGAAAAAAATACCTTAAATATCTTTAAACAAGGCTGATAAATTTGCCTCGTATTAAGTTATCGCTTTAGGATTCATAAATTACTTTTTTAACATTTCACATGTGAGTTGATACATAATTAAATAGCTTGTTTGTTCAATAAGTTCAGCTGAATGGAAACATTTAGTCAATAGGTGGGAATTAAAATCAACACTGAATGATAAGAATATATATTTTTTAATTATTTGAACTAAATTGTCATTTTTGCAGTTAGCTGCAGTAGTGTCAGAGTTAAACCACTACTGACCACTAGATGTCACACTAAGCTCATACGTGGATCTCTGTTTCTCTCACGGCTGCTGAGGTCATCACTTATATTTATTCTGCAGGTCTTCATATTTGCTGCTACCAAAATGCATTAAACCTGCACATTTAATACACTTTATTTAAAAGAGCATTAATATAGAGGTAAACCACGATTTGCTATATGTCTTCAAATATATCGGAGCAATGTGTTTCCTGAGGAGAGAATGACGTCACTTTCCTTATGTGTGTCGTGATCTGTGCTCTTGTGTACATGGCCGGGCTGACTGCGCGTGCCTTTAGTGCATGTTCGTGCACGTGAGCGTGCCCAACTGGTTAGCAGACGATGCTCGCCACTGCTCTCATAATGGGAGTTACAGCCCGCCCCGCCCCCTCCCCAAGGTCAACACTATTAGCTCTGTCAGCACTTTTGCCTCGTTTGCACTTTTAGCCCAACTAGCACCATCCGCCGTCTGTTGGGAGGCCAATTAAATGCTCCCAATCTCGGTAGTCTACCTGTTCAGAAACGAGTCTGACAGATCATTGACGACCCAAATGAGCCGTATGCGAGTTACCAAAACAGCTTAAAATGTGCCCATCTACAAGAAATACTTTAAGTTTGTATTCCACTTTGAACTAATTGGCACACAGACACACACAAACCGGTCACACTCTCTGTCTTCCTCTAACTTCTTTAGAAACACACACACACAAACTCCCAGGTGGAGACCCGTGAGGGCCTCATTTCTCACAGGGATTTTTTTTGTGGGATCAGATTGTACTTTGGTTTGCCCCCATTAGCATCGTGTGTGTGTGTGTGTGTGTGTGTGTGTGTGTGTGTGTGTGTGTGTGTGTGTGTGTGTGTGTGTGTGTGTGTGTGTGTGTGTGTGTGTTTCCATGGGGGTGCCACTGCAGGCTACATTACATCGGACATGTGCAGAGGGTACGAAAGCACACATTAACACGGAGCTGTTTCACACATAGACATAAACCTCCGAGCCCACAACCACCAGTACACACTCGCCAACAGGGGTCAAGTTATGACTCATGGCCAGATGTTTCCAAGAGATAGTGTTGCTGATGTGTTATCATGGCTGAGTGCTACTTGTCATGAAGACGGATGATGGAATCTGTCAAGTTGTGTGTGGTGAGCCGTATTCATGTGTATCTGATGTGTGAGTAACGCTGACGGTCGCTGGTTTGAGGAGGGGTGTTAGAAAATGTCTAATTCAGCAGGATTGTATTCTAGTTGGACCCGAAGACAGGTGTTTATTTCTGGCCACCACCTCTGTGGGAACCGGACGTCCCTCGCTGCATACTGGCAGGTGATCTGCTGTAAACAGGGCTCTTAAAGCAGCTGGCGCTCAGGTGTCCATACAATGGTATGACCTCCTGCCGGCGGGGGGGCTATCTGGAAACAAGCCCAGCTGGAGAAGCCTGGACTGGGATCCCACCTCTGAAGATCTCCCGCCAGTGTTAGCTCAACTGGTGCGTCCAAGACAGCTGCTACGACCTGTTCGACCACTCACTCTTCAGGGATGACAAACACACTTATTTTAGGACACTACATGGGAATTTTAACAAAACAAAGAAACAGTTGCTTTTTTTTGTTTATTTGTTTTATCCTTTATTTATCCAGAATAGTCCTCTTGAGATTTGAAGTGATGGGAGTCCTGGATGAGAAGGCATAAAACATATTAAAGCACAAATAACAAACTTAAAAATAAAAACAGCAAACAATTGAAAAGCAACCGAGAATTGTCAAGAGAAATTAACAGACTTAAAACAAACTATCTTGTTTGAGATTTGGGGAAATATGCTGATTTGCTTTATATGAGATATATGACAAAAACTCAAAACGACATTTCATTTTTGCTCTTTTAATCTAAATTTCTAGATTCATATTTACCAATCTTGTAATGAAATGATTTAGTATTATTGTTTTCACTATTTGTTCTTTTGTAAATACAAGAGGTTTGAAAGGTTATTTTTGTGTGTGTCTGGTCAAAGAGTCTGTAAGCCACCTAAGCTCTCACCAGATTTCACTTCACCGTGTTAAAACAACCAAGTGATGTGTGTTGAAGTACAACTCATGACACCTTTTCCTGTGACCAAAGTTGATTTATCCACACAGAAGATATACACACGGTGACGGCTCCACAAAGGCCGCGGCACGGACACCTGCATTACGTTTAAATACCAAAAACAGCTGCGACGTCGTGGAGCTGCATGGAGCTGAGACACTTTTGTTTCTCATGTTTGCTGCCAATACGAGCACACACACACACAAACACACACACACACACACACCACTGGTTTATGTTTCCCTCACGCAGCAGACAAGCCGCAGTTATTTAGTCTGCCTTCCAGTTTGTTTGCCCACTGTCTTCTCTCTTTTGTTGCTCTGCCCTGGGCTTTGTTTGATGTGAACTGCTGACTGTAGCGAACGACAGTTGCAGCTGGGTGGATGATGAGTGAGGATGAAAAAGGTCACGCCAAGTGACGGAGCATAGAGGTGTCCGTGTTGGAGAGCCAGTGTGTTTCTGCGTGCGGGTTCATTCAGTTGCAGGAGGACACTGAGAAGTCGTACAAATTAACTTGGACGGGAGCTTTCTCAAATTTGCAAGCAGCCCGAGAAGTTCTGTTGGCTCGCTTCCACAATGTGCTGTCTTATGCACACACACTAAAATATCTGGCCAGACATGCAAACTGTGTCTTTTCCCTTGAGTACATTTGGCAGCAAGGCAACAGAACGGCTTGTCCTCTTCATGTTGAGCCCCACTCCGCTCACAGCTTGCAGGTGGGGCGGGGGTTGAGGCATCAGGAGGGCAGTGATCCATACAGCTGATAGAGGGGAGACCTACTTCTTCCTGTAGGAACTAAGTGTTTAAGACCAGTTTGCAATGATGTCATGCATTAACCTTTCTTTAAAAAGACTGAAATACCCTACCTCATAAAATCAGAAAGTCCTCTGCTTCCTGTGGGGCAAAGGAGAAAGACAGCTCATTAGTTTGTGGTTGGAGTGGATATTGCGCCTGATGATGAACCATTGGTGAAAAGGCCAAACCCATGGGGAGTGTGTGGTGTACAGCATGTGAGTCAGGATGTGTGTTAAGGGTGGGGGCAGGGTGCAGGAATAAAGTACAGCCCCACTCCTTGCAGGGTTCACCCTCTGCATCCATGAATGTTGCTCTTGGAGGTCACGACACCTAGCAACAGCCTGGATCCAGTCCTAAAAGAAACATGAGACAGCACACAGGCAAACAGACACACACACACACACACGCACACACACACGCACGCACACAGTGTTTATAGTAGCATGCATTTAAAAAAAAAAATGTTTAGTGTGTGCATGTGTCTGCATGATTGGCTGAGATTAAATTGCTACTCATCTAGAAGGTGCAGCACTATTTATTGTGTGTCTATTCATGGCTCTACTTAACCAATGAGCATAGTTGTGACTTTGTGGGCTAATTTTTTTTAAATTGCAATTAAATAAAGGATTTTTTATTTCCCCTGAGTGGAACATTCATTTATAAATGCTATGAACTGTTATATCTATCTAATGCAAGAGTATTGTACGTTCACTTAACGTCCTGCTTAGATTTTAAAATCTATTGTCGATCCTGTCGCTCTACTTTGAACTAAACTACAAAGACCAAATCTCCTTTATAGTCTCTCAAGAGAAGCTATTAACTATGAACGGCAGAGTTTAATTGCGCACAGTGTCACATTATGTTTGATGATTTCCTGCCACTCTAGATGCGGGACCTTTTTTGAACTTTTGAACCAAACTAATTGAAGTGTAATTAAATCAAACAAGATAGGTCACTATACAGAAGATCAGCTTCACGTGCATTGTCTCGGTGAGACATGCAATAATAAATAAAAGTGCAACATCACAGGCGTGCACGATTGAGTTTTGTGATGGGTTTCCCTGTAAAGACACCCAAATACATACTTGCAAATTGGACCAATAGAATAGCAGTTTACTCAGTTGCTCTGTGAAGGGCTGCTGGCCAGACTGAGGTAAAGCAGCGGCCACTTTTTCCATATTCAGTAATTATACTGCTCAAGGCTGATATCTAAACACAGGAAACAAGAGCGGGACGCACGGGGCTCGACTACCTCGCAGACCATTTCCAATGATTTTACAAATCCTTTTGACATGTCCATCTTTCAGTTGTTCTCCATGATAAAAACACACAACCTTGCACACAACGACACACACACACACACACACACAAACACATATAGTGTTGCATTCTTAGCTCTGGATGCATGCATGTGCTTTGAGAGAACTTGTGCACATTTATAAATGCAAGTGCACACAGACACTTCTAATCCAGATTTTGGCAATGTTACATCATACTGAATTCGGCATACTTTCGCACAGTCAGCATCCTAAAAATAGCTGAAGGACTTTGGCTCTCTGCCCGGCCTCCCTAACTGTCAATAAGTTATCTCCCTCGCACTAACGCTCCACGTTAGAACCTACAGTACCACAACCATTAACCTTCTCAAACGACACAAGTTAATTGTAAACTGCCTAAAGTATGTGATGATACTCCAAGTTTCCCTAAAATCAAGGGAAATGACGAGGAATAAAGGCGAGATGACTTTGTTGTTCGCTGCCTTTTAGAAACCCTTAACTAGCAATAAGAGGACTCATTGTACACGGCTGTTTGGGGGGAAGCGATCTGGTTTTGTTTAATTTCTTCTTTGATGTGACAATGCCAGACAACATGAGGGCATCTCTCAAGATTCAAGATTCAAGATGTTTTATTTGTCACATACACACACAGGGTGTGCAGTGAAATGAAAGTGGCAATGCTCAGCAGGAATGTGCAAGGGCAACAAGTACACACTATTTACAATAAAAAACAACACAATATTTACAGTAAGTGTGTGTGTGTGTGTGTGTGTGTGCCTAAGAGGGGCAGTTGTGTGGGTCTATGTGGGGGTCCTGGTGAGGTCGGAGTTCACAGTCCTGATGGCCTGAGGAAAGAAACTCCGTCTCAGTCTCTCTGTTCTTGCAGCGTGACTACGGAGGCGCCTGCCTGACCGCAGCAGCTGAAACAGTCTGTTGTTGGGGTGGTGAGGATCCTTCATGATCCTGCCGGCTCTGGTTCTGCACCTCCTGGTGTACAAGTCCTGCAGGGTGGGAGTGTAGTTCCAATAGTGCGTTCAGCCGAACGCACTACTCTCTGCAGAGCCTTCCTGTCCTGAGCGGAGCAGTTGCCAAACCAGGCTGTGATGCTTCCTGTCAGGACGCTCTCTACAGCTCCAGAGTAGAAGGACTGAAGGATCCTCTGGGAAACTTTAAATTTCCTCAGCTGCCTGAGGTGGTAGAGGCGCTGCCTTGCCTTTCTCACCAGAGTGTCTGTGTTGTTGACCATGTCAGATCCTCGGTGATGTGGACTCCCAGGTATTTATACCGCTCACCCTCTCCACAGTAGTCCCGTTAATCCCCAGTGGTGAGTACGTCCTCTGTTGTTGTACCCTCCTAAAGTCCACAATCAGCTCCTTAGTTTTGGTGACATTCATGATGAGGCTGTTGTCCCGGCACCAGAGTGACAGATCAGCAACTTCCTCCAGGTAGGCCTTCTCGTCGTTGTCGGAGATCAGGCCCACCACCACTGTGTCATCCGCAAAACTTGATGATGGTGTTGGAGCTGAACCTGGCCACACAGTCATGTGTGTACAGGAGTACAGTAGGGGCTGAGGACGCAACCCTGGGGATCCTGTGTTCAGGGTGAGGGGTTTGGAGGTGTGTCTGCCCACCCTGACCACCTGTGGCCTGGCGGTCAGGAAGTCCAGGATCCAAGCACACAGGGGTGTTCAGTCCCAGCTCAATCAGCTTGCCGGCCAGTCTGGAGGGACTATGGTGTTGAAAGCTGAACTATAATCAATGAACAGCAGTCTCACATAGCCCCCTCTGGCTGTCCAGATGAGAGAGTGTGGTGTGCAGTACCTGGGAGACAGCATCATCCGTGGATCTGTTTGGGCGATAAGCAAACTGCAGCGGGTCCATGGAGGAAGGGAGGAAGGCGCAGATGTAGTCCTTTATCAGCCTCTCAAAGCATTTCATGACCACCGAGGTGAGGGCCACCGATCGGTAGTCATTCATACATGCTGGAGAAGCATTCTTGGGCACAGGGACAATAGTGGATCTCTTGAAGCAGGCGGGGACCACGGACTCAGCCAGGAGAGGTTGAATATTGTGGTGAACACTGGAGCTAGCTGGTTAGCACAGGTCTTCAGTACTCGCCCAGATATGCCATCTGGACCTGCAGCTTTCCTGGTGTTCACCCTCAACAGAGCCCTCCTCACACTGTGCTCGGTCACAGAGGTGTGTGTTCATCCCCAGCGGTAGAACTCACCTCGGCTACGCTTAACGGTGTTGTTGTTAGCGGCGAGCTAGCGCTGTTGTTGCTAGCCTCAAACCGTGCATAAAATGAGTTCAGGTCGTCCGCTAGGGATGCGTCGGCACTCACCATTGCGCGGGGTCTGCTCTGGTAGTCTGTGATAGTCCGTAGCCCCTGCCATAGGCGCCTGGTGTCGCGCTGCTCCATCTGTGATTCCACTCTGTCTCGGTACCTCCTCTTGGCCTTCTTCACCGCCCTCCTCAGTCCATAGACCACTGCCTTGTACTCGTCCATGTTGCCGGATACAAGACCGGAGTTATAGGCAGCAATGCAGGCGTTCACAGCTTCACGGATGGATCTATCAACCCACGGCTTTTGGTTAGGAAAGACCCTAACTTTTACCGTGGGGCGATGGTGTCCGCTAAGCGTTGCTATGAGGCTCATTGCTACTTCATAAACTCGCTGGCGTCACTGGAACTGGATTGGATCATGTCCCAGTCGACGACATGCAGAGCGTCCTGTAGCTCAGCCTCTGATTGGTCAGACCACCGCTTCGTTCCTCGTCACTACCGCTTCCCGCGATCTTTTGCGGTACTCGGAAGCAAGAAAATGGCGGCATGGTCCGATTTGCGAGCGGAGGCAGAGAGACAGCCTTGTAGCCTCTCTTGAATGGCGTATAGCAGTGGTCCAACGTTCTTTCCCCTCTGGTAGCACACGTAATGTGCTGGTGAAAGTTCGGCATGACTTTTTTTAGGTTTGCCCTATTAAAGTCCCCAGCCACCACCACAGCCGTCGGGATACTTGTTCTGATGCCGACATAACACATCATGTAGGTCCGATAGTGCTACGTCGGTGTCCGCTTGTGGTGGTATGTAGACGGCTGTGGTGATGACCGAGCTGAACTCCCGGGGAAGGTAGAATGGACGGCATGAGATCGTCAGATGTTCCAGGTTCGGCGAGCAGGAACGAGAAAGAGTCTTAATGTCCTTGGGGTCGCACCACTTGTTGTTAGTCATGAAGCAAACCCCTCCACCCTTAGATTTACCAGACTCTTCCGTTCTGTCTGCACGGAAAACAGAGAAGGACTCGGTTGGGCATATGACTCGATCCGGCACCAGCGGGGTCAGCCGTTTGTTTGAGTCGTGAGTTGTTGTGTTTCCTCTGCACGTTTTAGTCTCAGCTCTCCTGTTTTTTTTTATCGGCTCTGGTTGACTATCCAACAATCCCTCATTCCTCCCATCTTTCTCTCTGCCTTTCTGACTCCAGTACAACTCCTCCTTCCTCGGCTTTTGATGACAGATAACGAGGCTCCTCTTATTTTCATTTCCCCCCCATGCTAAGGAATGTCTGCTTTTTGAATAAATTGCGGTGCAGAGCAATGCAAATCTTAATTATGTAACAACATGAATTTAACGGATGGTCCTGGCATGTTTAACCCTTGTGTTGCCTTAGGGTCATTTTGACCCGAATCAATTTTACACCCTCCCCCCGCCTTAGGATTAATTTGACCCCATTCAATGTTTAATGTCGGTGTCTTTCGGTAGTCAACAAACAAACATAAAGTGCCTCACACTTAAACTTGGAAAACAATATTAATTCTAATAATTTTCTGGAGGTTTTAATTGCTGGCGTCAAATTGAACCCAAAGGGTAAAATATGTTAGTAAATATAAAGGTAACAGGAGGGTGAAACATTGAATCGGGTCAAAATGACCCAGAGGCGGGGGGAGGGTGTAATATTGATTCGGGTCAAAATGACCCTAAGGCAACACAAGGGTTAAAAGCTTGCAAGCTTAAATAGCTTTAAAGACGGATGATATGACGTGTTTCTTTGACATTTGCAAATTGCTGCCCACCAACAGCTGCTCTAAACAAACAACCAGGACTTTAACAAACTACCTTGCAAGGACTATGTCACTGCTTGTGTTTTTTTCCATGAAGTATAAAAAAAAAAGTGTGGTGCTGTAATATGCGGTCAATAATGGATCCTTAGTTTAATGGTAACCACGACAGATGCCTCAGGTATAGAATATCAGCCAGTCTCTTAAAACCTGAGAGGCCTTCTTTCCAACACAATTATTCATCCATTGCACAAGTTATGCAGGCAGTTTATGTGTTGACAGACTGAGCCCGTGTGTAAGAGTCTGGAGCATTAAGGGTACTGTAATGAAGCCAGGCGAGGGGGGGAAAGGGGGGAATTCGAGGGGTTAACTGGGGCGAGAGGGTCAGAAGTTGAAGCTGGGAATGTTTTCTCCAGCCTGGCCTTTCCTTGACACAAGCCTGTGTGCCACACAGTCCCTAGGAACAGATGTGCCCACAGGGTTAGACACACCTCCCTGCGTTGTCCCTGATACCGGGAAACACAGGAAGACATGAAGACCCAAGCTGCCGGACGAGGTAGCGATGGGACTACATTCTTCACAATCTTTTTTATTAATCTTGTAACAAGAGTCTGACTCTGGAGCAGTGTGTTGACAGCAGTTCTTTCCAATGTATTTATAATGTAATTAGAGGAATCTTCCATCATCATTTCTTCCTATTTTGAGCGTATAAAGCCTGTCCGTCAAAAAGCGATCCACATCCACAGCTGGATGTTTCCCAGTGGGAACTTCAGGTCAAGTGGTGCAGGAGTTAAAGGGCTCCACAGTAGCCCTATCCCATTACATGGGCCAACAGCCGTCAAACAGCAGTCCTCTGTTCACTAACCCAAAAGCTAAACCTCTGCTGGACCTAAACACACTGGGCTGGTGGTGAAGGGGGTGGTGGCACGGCAGGATGAGGGTTAACTCCAACACTGGACACAGCGGGGAGGAAGTCCTGTCTGAGTCTTGGGTGAGGGGTCGCTGAAGGTCAGTTCCTATCCTAAATCCTTAGCTTTGGGTTGTCAGATAAACTCTGACCGTGGACCGGTCTTCTAAATAAATATATTTGTGTAGGTCCACCAAAGACAGAGCAGCTGTCTCGAACAGACCCAGAACTCGTTATTGATTTTTTATAATATGTGCCAGCAGACTACATTGGAGGCCCAGTTTCAAATAGAACTTCAAACGCGAACATGCCGCAGAACTTCTCACAAGATATGATTAATCATCACCCAGAGAACACATGAAAGAAAAAACACAACACGCCCAAATGTGAACCATGCAGGGAGATCCTCGGCAGACTAGACTTCTCATCCCTTTATGTTGACGATCACTCCGGTTCAAGAGTGTGGCTGCAATGTGGACTACAGTGAAACAGGATCCTGCAGGAAGAAATTTAAAGGGGAGGGAGAGAGAGAGAAAGAAAGAAAGAGAGAAAGAGAGAGAGAGAACAAACAGTGCACTGCTCTGCTCTGTCTCCGATCAAGTTGACATGTGCAACTTGTGTCTACTCAACGTCGCCGTTGAAAACCCCGTACGCCAAACTCAACAAGCGGTGTCGGGAGGAGTGGCAGGCAGGATGTGTACCAGCCAGAGATAATTAAAAAAAAGAGAGAAAAGATAAAGGACAAAGTTGCATTAATATTGCAGTTAAGATATCAACAGCAAAACGTCAACTTCTGTTTTTTACTCGCTGTTGGAGATACTTGGCCGGATTTTGCTTCTCCACCACATCCAGCATCCACATCCCATTATGTTATAAGCCTTCAATAACTACTCTTGTGTTCCAGATTCACACTTTCCTCTCTTGTGGCTTGAGTCGGTCCGACCTGGCTTGTGTTCTGGGAGCCCAACCAAATAATTTGCCCTTCTCCTGATCTGGTGCCTCCACCTGGCACACTGTATCAGGTTATCTTGTGTATCCAAACGTGTGTGTGTGTGTGTTAATGGAGAGTCATGTGTCTGGAAAGAGGGGAAGGGAATGGCACAGGAGGGGGAAGAGCAAGACAGTGACCGAGACTGAAAGACTAGATTTTATAAGAGAAACTTGGAGAATATCGTCAGTTGTTTATTTTCTCACTAAAAGGCAATCGCAGACGTTATTTCGGTTTCTACTGCTTTTTTAGGATTGTGCTTTTGTATTCGTACTGACTTCAGCTCTTTCATAAACCGTGTGAAGGGAGGGATCTATTTATTTTTTCTCACTTCACTAGCGTGGGCTGAGGGAATGAGCTCTAAAAATAAAACATATGTTCCTCCAGGTCTGTGGAAGCAGGGCCCCCCAGCATATTGTTTTGGGATATGGGGGAGGACAGGGAGGATCTGGCCCAGAGAGAGGAGTGGATACAGGCAGAGGGTGCAGGGCCGCTGTCCTTTCAAGAAAAGAGTTGAACGATTATTATCCATAGCATATGAATGTGTGCAAGCACTTTTGTACTGTATACATGCAAGAAAAGGAAACTAATAAAGTAAATGTGATTCAGTGGTGCAGATCGCCTTCTCTCCACTCCTGTAACCGTTGGAGGTTGAAATGTGGGGCAGTGTGTTTGTTATAGTGTCTGAGTGTGCGTGCTCAGATGGGGTGAGGGGCAGTCAGGATTACTGTCCATAATGCTGAGTACACCGCAGCTGAAAAGGTGCAGCCATGAGGCTTTTTATTGATTCACAAAAAGCCCTCAGGGAACAAGTAGGGATAAGGGCTAAACGTATCTGAAGGGCCACTGTGCAAAAGCATGCACATGGCAAATGCATATAGTGTGTATGTGAGTGTGTGTGTGTGTGTGTTTTGTGGGGATAACTGAATCAGAGGAGCATATCCATCAAGCTAAAGTGGGAGGACCAGCAACTAAGAGCTCTTTTTCTTTGGTGAGGAATGAGTTAAAGCCATGCAGCGGACTGAGATGTGTGTGGGGGAGTTAGCACTGAGCAGAGAAGGGGAAATGAAGGGATATTAAGGGAGGAATAAGCACGAGCGCCGAGGGGGCTGCACATACAAGGGTTCGGATATATCACGTGTCGTGGATTTAGCACCGGTCCTACTGCTGTATCTTTGTAGACTGTTCAGTAAAGTGAAAGAGGGATGAGAGGGGGAGGAGTGTGTGTGTGTGTGTGTGTGTGTGTGTGTACGAGAAATAATGAGATATGCAGAACAAATTAAAGAGGGGGCATGAAAGACCTTTCACAAAATGCTCAAGGTAGTGTGTGATATCGTGACATGGTCATATCTGATCTCCCTTTCATATAAAGTGTGTTTTAAAGTTAGTCAGTCATGCTGTAATGTTCACTCACTGATGAACAATGTTTTAAAGTAGAAGAAACGTTTTTAAATTCTTTAATGCAAAATATCTGACAGCAAAAAAATAATAGTTATTGTAGAATGGTGAAAAGTAACACGTTACTCGAGCACTGTAATACACAATTAAAATATAAACATGTGATCAGCACATAAGATGTATTTGTATATACTGAACAATCCAACAAGTAAAGTAACCAGCTACTGCAGTGAAGCACTGATCCAATAGCACAATAAACAAATAACACAGACAGGGACATTAATTCCTCTACTTCATTTTTACAAACTTCTGTAGTGAGTGAAACATAATACTTCATGCAGGTTTTATTTGTAATGATGTGTAGTAGTGCTACTTTTACTTCAATACATTATCTGAATACGCCGCCATAATAGTAATACTACATTGGTAATACTTCACTAAGTGCAATAAAGTGATTATCAAGTCCTTTCTAATGTATAACGTTAGATACTAAATAACTCCCTGTATTTATAAATACTGCAGCAGGGATTTTAATAAAAGTCTTTACTAATGAGCACTATAAAGATGTTCTGCATGATATGATTGATCTAACGTAATAAAGGGCATGTGACGCTTCGTCAGTGTGGAGGGGCGTGTGTCATGGGCGTGTCATTCCGAGGAGTGTCTGCACTCCGCCAATCACCGTGTAAACGTGAGGTCGGGGGGCGTGGCCTCGCCTCCCACATGGTCCCGTCCCAGCTGCAGCACGCTTTTGTTCAAGCTCAAGAAGTCAGACAGTCGAGCCTCCACAGAGGGTGCGCGCTTTTTTACGTTTCTCATGTACTTCTAAAACGCTGACATCAGCAGCGTCGCTTTTGTCACGCGCATTTACCAGGATGCATTTCTGAACCCGCAGTGCCACTTTTGGAAACTACATTGTTTTGTTTTGTATTGATGTCCAGCAAAGGTGCCCCCTCCCCGGGTGGATTTTCCTTGACCCAGTTCTCTGTTGGTTCCGCTGGAGTGTGACTTGCTGTCATGTCCAGTTCCTAGACTATCTGCGACAGACAGGAGAGAGTATAAACTCCTGCTCCTCTTCATCCTCCGCGCTGGCTCTCTATGGAGACGCGTCCCGTCTGCTCTCACGCAGCTCCCGGAGTGACTCGCGGCCGAGGCGGCGCTGTGGATGTTGAATCCACCGACCTGAGGAGCAGAAGACGACACACTTAACCTCATTTGAATGCCTTTGCAAGGAGTTTGCTGGTTTCTGTGCTGCAGGCAGGGCTTCAGTTTGCTCGGACGAGACTATGGGGAGAAAGAGGAGGAAGAGTCTTTTGAATTGCGCAACAAGGAGGACTTGACTCCCAATGGACGGGTAAAAAAAAAAATCAAAAAAATCTCCACCTGCACTAGACTGCAGCTCCTGTGCATGAATACTTTACTGAAAACAGATTTGAAATGATACATAATGGGTTTTAAACTGTCCTGTACAACTACACATTATACTTTAAACATTTTTCTCACTTCAGGAGTACAATTTAAATTCTGTCCAGACTGATGTGGTTTCAGTTCTTTATACGAACGATAACTTGTATAAAGTAAATATGTATGTGCACTTGAGGTATAAGAAATGCAAAGTTATAAATGTTTTCTGCCGATGATTTAAAGTTGCATGCTACAGTTAGCTGTTGTAGTTTGTTTATGGGAGTTATACACTTGTTACATACTAGCCTGTGTTACTGATGCAGCATAGAGACTGTGCTGCTGCTGCTGGCGAGCTTGACGTTTAGGTTTGCACAGTCTTGAAGGCTTGGGCAACATTGAGCAATCACACACACACACACACACACACTCACACTCACACACACACTGATGCAAGCTGTAAAAAAACCAGTGTGTTGAAGTGATCCTGTCTGTTTGGTCTCCGTCTGCTCAATTGCAAATAAGACTGCGGCCTTGTCTTCTCTGTAATGTTAGTCATCTGATCAGGCACAAAGAGTTCAGCATTGTCCACCCACTTGTGAGGGGGCATTGTTGCCTTGAATTGAGGTAGGCTGTATCTGTATGACACAACATACAGATCTTTATGTACAGTCTCTTCGGAAAGAATCCACCCTTTAACTATTTATTGGAGCTGTGTGCTTTCCCCTCACATAACCCTCACTCTTTATCGGGAAGCATGCTGACCTTTTAATTGACATTAGGTGTAACATGGTGTCATAGGCCGAGGTATTCTACACAAAAATCATGGCCGTGTACATGAAAGTAACAGCACCTAGAGCCATAACTTGCACAGCCGGCTTATCTATTAACTGGACCTTTTGTCTGCTTGCAACCAAAGCAGTGCAACACCTCCCAGAGATTTGCATGAAAACGTTGGGAACAAATACATTTGACGCAGTTATTGCCTCAACAGAACACTAACTGACCAGCAGCCGCCAGATAAGAGAAACATCTGTTGCTCAGGGGTATCCAGTGAGGTGATGGTGTGTAGCACTCTTCGTCTTGGAAAACATCCCCGTCTTGGTCGTAATGCACCATCTGCTTGGCAATCGGCGGTCGAAGGCACCCGACTGCGCTCCAGAGTCCCGATCAATATGAAATCTTAATAACCTGTTTAAATGGAGACGCCTGGTGGCCTGTTAAAGTGAGAGAGAGCTTTCCTATGCTCGTAACTTTCCTGGATACCTGATCCTGGATTAAACTTCCACGAGTGCTCCATCTGCGAGTGTAGTGCTCTTCTAGGTGCCTGCCTTTATCGTTGGTTTATTGCATTGTTGATGTGTCGTTTGGACAAAAGTTTCGCTCTGCGAAATGATGACTTTGATTGAGAGATTGCATTCTGGCCTGAATTTAGTATCTCTAGAAGATGAGTCCTGCATTTTCCCTGTTATTTGTTAGGCCAGGTCAAATGGTTGAATTTCAACACAACAATATGTCCTAAAACAAAGCTTTATCTACCAGTGTTGGCATTGCTCATGTATGACAGTGCACAACTGACCCATGTGAAGCTCATAAGGCTTCTCTTTGGAGCTGCTCTGCCCCACAGTGGTGTTGCATCACTCGTTAGAGAGTTGGTTCAATGGATTTCTTGCTCGTAAATATTCATAATTAGGAAATTGACTAAAAAAAGCCATCAAATAATAGTCTGACTGGATTAATGTGATTGATGTATTTCCCATTTGAGGAACAGTCTCTTATTAGTCAATCACGAGGTAATGCCTGTTCAGTTTATCTGGTAACCAAAGTAAACTGCACCTTTGTACCACCAAGTCTTTTTTCTTCTTCTTCTTTTTTTAAAGTCCACCCCGGTGTTCTTAATTTATTGATTATTGATTCCCTCTTGCTCTCAGGTAATCAATCCACTTGCTCAAAATCCTGTTTCCTCTTTATCTGTGTCACTGGCGCATGCTGGGTGTTGTAATTATATGTCAATAGTTCACGCTTAGCCAATAATTAAACCCACAGCTGAACCATTCTAAGCAAAGCCAATATCATCAATGACCCACTCTTAAACCACGCAATGTTACACACCTCTCAGCCCCTCCCCTCAAAATATACATAACCAATGGTTTGGCTTTCCATGGTGGCAACGAAGGAGGTGGGGCGTAGGGTTGAAGATGGTCTACAATGAGTCCCAGGGAAAGCCCCTCAAGGCTACGTTCCAGATTGTTAACCAGAAAGTTTCATTTCTGAAGCCACATTTTCAGAGAGCAGGTCAGACCGCCCTGGGTGGATGTTTCTCTTTTGGGCTTCGTAACATTAAAATACTCCATTTAGTAGGCCTCTCTCCAGCTCCTGCCAGGGTTGACCACAGCAACCCACAGACTCTGGTGGAGTCTCCCTCGCTCAAGACATCCAAATCCTTCACGGTCATCTCCTGCGTCGTTTTCCAACAAACTGCCAGAGGGTGCCACGCTGCGTAGCATCCGCAGCACCAAAGCCATAGATGACACCCTGTTCTTTGCCAGGACTCTGTCTCACTAGGCTTGGAATCATGAGTCAGCGCTGACGTCGGTGGAGGCTTTGCCCTCGAGAGCACAGGGCCATGTCAGAACCGTTCCACTGCATGTTTACAGTCCTCATTCAA
Source organism: Pseudoliparis swirei (assembly GCF_029220125.1). Lineage (NCBI taxonomy): Eukaryota > Metazoa > Chordata > Actinopteri > Perciformes > Liparidae > Pseudoliparis > Pseudoliparis swirei. The sequence goes on along the minus strand of NC_079410.1, from coordinate 21,012,673 downwards.
AGAAACTGCTCTCCAACAGCTGCCCAAACAGTCAAACGGAGCTGAATGCTTCCAGTGTTGGGACAGCAAGGAACTCCTTTCGGGCCATCCGTCATTCTCTCTTCTTTCCGTGTTTCCACTGAAACTCCATTCAGTTCTTATCCAACGCTAAGTCACGTTAACCAACAAACTAACACCGCCTGAGTGTTGAGACCCGCGAAGTTGGGAGTGTGGGCATGAGTACTGCGATGCATCCTGCTTCTGGGAACAAATGGTCTCAGTCTGGCCTTTCTGGAACGGGTCCTGTTAAACGTCGCTACTGCCCTCTGTCTTCAGAGGTGTCACGGTACGCTGGTTTATATTTGGTTTCCGTTGCGTCTCTGCCTCACCACCTCCAGGCCACACATCTGGTCTTCAAGCCGACACTGGCTAAGCCCAAGCATTTCCTCCTGGTTACTCAGCCTCCCAGGAGAGCTGAAGGGGGAGAGAGAGCGAGAGAGAGAGGGAGAGAGTAGATGGGGGCGGGGGGGAGCGAGAGCGAGAGCGAGAGCGGGAGCGGAAGTCGGGCCACGGAACGAACACATCACGGCATCTTTCCCTCCATGCTCTGCTCTCGTCTGGAGTGATTCATCCCCTTCCCGTCCAAAGGGAAAGCTTTTGCCAGGCCTCTGCGTCGCACGCTATCCTTGTTCCCCATCCCACAGCCCATTAACTCTATTGGAAAGCTATTTTTCTTTAAATCGGCTCGTTTTGTGGAGAGGTATATAACATATTCTAACTTGATCTCCGTGAACCGTTAGTTTATTGATTCTCTGATTGGTTTAGAAAATGGAATTACGACGTTACCGGTGTTGATGTGATTAGTTTGGTTTAGTTGTTTTCAGTGATGGCTGCCGGTCTGGATGTATACGTCTGTGGTGCTGTCGCCTGAGTTAAATCAAGTATGGTAAAGGGAGAGTTACCATAAACAATCTATCCCATTCACAAGGCACAGTTTGACACTCTTCAGTTATTCTTGCCCGTCTGGTTTGACATTTACAGTCGGCTGCCTGTAAAGTTAGGAGCTAAAGTCAAATCTCATTCCATCTGCTTCTTATAAATATAACACCGACTCCTTACTAGCCTTTAAATGTGCAGTTCCTGTTTTCTTTGATATTTTTGAGAAACCGAAAAGAAGGAGTAGACTTTGCTTGCAGGGCGATGGCTATACTTAGGCCGGCTTGCCCAGTAGTAAAGCGTGCTGTGTGAACTGTAAGGGGCCCAGAGCTGACCTGGATAGGGTTTTAGGTAGGCCAACACCCCTGAGCTGGGCCGGGGCAGACACAGGAGCTGGCTCAAGGCTGTGGCTCACAGAGATACTTAGTCAGGACACTCTGTGCTGCCCTGCACACCAGGGATTCTGGTCAAATTGCACACAGCCAAGTTCTGATGTCTGATGGGGTTTTCCAAGGTCAGGTCGGGAATCCAGGAGCCTGAGCGCTGTGAAAGGAAACATCCTTTCCTATCCTCTGCTTCACAGGGGAACCCTTGAACCAAAAGTTAATTGTTTCAGCCATGAAATTAGATTTGTACGTGTCTGCCAGTGGCGGCCCCATTAGTAGTCAGAAGAAGCACTAAACCAAGTTTCCATACAAAATGGACATCCAAGAAAGAGGGAATGCGATTTGATTCGAGCAGCTGGCTTAGTGTCGAGATAATTTCTCAAACAGTTATTGTAGCTTGTAATACGTTTGAGACGTGTGGCAGATAATCAACATTATTTTACCTCAGAATGTGCTGTTTATATACAATGCAGAGGCTCTTTTTTAATTCCTGCTTGTTTTCATCAAGCTAAAACCAACTTGTGACATTTTAAACATGTTGATAGAAGAGAGAAAGGCAACAGTTCCTGTTCTGAGTGCAATCTTAAAAACTGGGGTTATTTTTAGGTTCACAACCTTCTCAGAGAAATGACTTAACTGAATAAAAGCCTTTTGGGGCTTTTCTGGTTGGGGTGCACGCAGCTATTACACAAATGATTCCTCTGTTCCCCACTCCTATATTAAATGAGCCTGTTTTGAATGCCATAATTCTCCCCACAAGCTCACCCCCTTGCAAGTGAAAGCAAAGCATTGCAGGAACAGAGCAGCTATGTGCTGAGACTGCCAAGAACGGCTGCACGCTTTACTGTAACATGGCCACTGAAGGCAAACTATTGAGGGATCCCTCCAACCTGTTGACTAGTTTTTAGGACAGGCTGCTGTTTGTGTTGCATTCTCATCTATTTACCCGATTCTCTCTCTTCTGTTGACAGAGTCCAGCTGAAGTGACTGTTTCTCAACCAACTCGCACAGCAAACGGAACGAATGGGTAAGGAGAAATAGAAACAGAACGTTTTGAACCTGAATTTTAGGAAGTAAGAGTTCCTTATTTTGCTCATGTACTTCCTCCGAGTGCCGTATCATCCGACAGGCACATGTGTGAGGCCGATCACTTGATGTTCTCTTCGTCCGCAGTGTATGTTTTCTCTCACGGGGCTCTCCTCATGGGTCTAGTCATGCCACATGTGCCTCACCACAAGTCCACCCCGATGCTCACATCTGTGCACATACAAGCTTTACAGACTCACATGTATATTGACAGTCATTTGAGCTCAAGCGGCAGTGGTACTTTGATTGCTTATGGATTATGCCGCTGTCAGTTTTCCCTCATTCATCGCTTGACTGTTTTGATTTGACATTCAAAGGTCGACTCGAATGTTTGGGGCCATGGTGGCCAGTCATATGTCAATCTTCAAGCTAGAATATTGTGATCTATTATTGGTTAAATCTGTCCAGCGTCGAGATCTACAAATCCAATCGCCTGGTTAGTTAGACAACTCCATACTTAGTATATGCGTGTTATTCAGTCAATTATTACATCCCATAAATATAGCCACAATCTTATATACACAAAAAGAAAGAAATTACGGAAAAGGTATCGGCAGAAGCATAAACGCTAATGTATTCTTATCCAAAATTCTTATCCATTAAATCAGATAATTTTTTCGATATATATATATATAATATATGTGTGTGTGTATATATATATATATATATGTGTGTTTGTGTGTATATATATATATATGTGTTTGTGTGTATATATATATATATGTGTGTGTGTAAATATATATATTTATATTAAATATATTTATTTATATCTAATTTTGTATTTATATATAATTAATTATCTGATTTAATTGATTGATAAGAATGTATATATATACAATGTACACTTGTAAACCTCAAAAATACTTTTATAAGCCATCCTTTTGCAAAAACCAAACCAAGCACAAAATAAACACTCAAACTGCACGTTACAAGGAACCACTATGCATCTCGTGAATAATGAAATTCAAATAGTCATGTGTCTGACAAGTGATTGCTAGTGCCAAAGAAAAGGAGTGATTCATGGAAGGCTCGATCCAAACTATTAGTGCAGGGCTGTGATCTCAGACAGTGATGTAGCCAGGCTCTGTCCTACTCTGCTGCTGGCATCGTGCCCTCATCATCCCCCCTTCCCCACTTCCCTCATCTGCAATCTCTCCTGTACGTCTGCAGATTCACAGGCAATGAGTCACAAAGCTCGACTTGTGGGACTATCACACGCCACATATGCATGGACGAGGGTCTGCAACAATACTCAGCAGGAGAAGAGCTGCATCGGCACGTGGGGAAGGAAGCTGAAGATGTGACATTGTGTTGCAGTCCGACATGAGTCGCTGTCTCTCAATCTTAAGGGGAAGAAAGAAGGAAGAGAGTCAGGCTTACTGGACAGGGTGACTCAGTTCTACCTTAGCACCACTCCTAGAAGAGGTGTGGCTCGGATGTGTGCCACTTCTACATTATAGTGGAGGTGGCCCCGGGCCACATGGCCTAATTAACTACTGGTTTTGAAGGGAGTGTGTTAAAAAGCCTGGCTGTAATTATCACACTGAGTGCCGAGATTAAAGAGCGTAATGCATGGTCATGACCTGGCCAAGGATAGGACACGCCCAGAAGTTCAACTGTATGGAGGGAAAGCCAAGCCAGGCTCGTGATAGGTCGGGCATTGTGACGTAGCAAATGGTTCCATATCCTTTCACCTTCAGCCTCATGTCACAGACAGGGCAGCTCTGGCTTACTTTATGTTATTAAGCTATTGAATTGAACTGTCCAGAAGGTGACATTAATCTTAACTATCAGTTTGAATAATGGCCCAGATGTCACGCTGATGAATCGGAGAGGTTTATGTTTGTTCAACTAGACTGAGGTTATTATGGTAATGCTGGGATCATTCATCGTGCTGCCAGCATGATGTGGTTAGGGAGGGTGCTAGGCCGGCCTTTGTTAATACTGAGCGGTGGGTACGGACAGATGTGAGTGTGAGCCATTTCAGGGCTTACCCAGAACACCTAGGGAGTATCACCAATGTGTTTAGTAGACAGTATGGTCGCATTGTGTCACGTTCAATTTTGAATTTACCATATTTTGTCTGTGTTATGGCTTTTTGAGGCTTTGAGCAGGATTTATAGTACACAAACACGGCAGGCCACATGCACAGTCGACTCTATTGACTATCTACTGTACGGGACGCAGAGCATCTAGTGATCATGTTCAGTCACACGCTGGAAAGTTACACATTTATTCAGAGATTTTTATTTTTTACAAGATATACTTTTATCATTGTGATAACTGACTGACTGTCTTTGGTGAATCCAGGAACTGCAACGTGAAGTTTGAAATGGGCCGAATGAAATGATTGGATGGGATTTTTACAGAACAGAGATAGCGGATCATTTTCAGTGCATTTGAATTATTGACGGTTGCAAAAGAGAATTTCAACAAATATAAGAAAAACATTTTTGAAAACATTGACCAACCCTTAATGCAGAGACACATCTGGAGAATGCTAATATTAGTTTGTGAGTCCTGTAATAGATATGTTGTATGTTTGCTCTGACCTCTCGCAGCATCCTGAGGCTGTGGGTGATGGACGTACCTCTTCAGGCGCGTGGTCTCTCCTGTCTGTCTCTCTCACAAAGTGCCAAGCAGCTTCCCCCCCCCCCCCCCTCCTGCTGTGCTCACACACTCAATATTCTGTCGTACATCATCACAATTATTTCATCCCTGCTTTCCCGACTCTTAAGTTCCTTCTCATAGCTCAGGCAAAGAGGACAAACTGTACCAAAAGGAAATGAGACACTTGAGAACTTCTCCATCTCCCTTTCTCACCATTTGCGCCGTCCTCCTTCATGTTAGCCCCCCTCCTGCTTTGACAGCTTGATACAGACCTTTTTTTTCTGCTGTGGCTGAAAGAGACCAATGTTTCAGAATAAAATGTGTGTGAATTTCTGTGTGTGTGCGAGAGAGAGTGAGAGCATGCATGAACCAGGGGGCGGCTGTAGCTCAGTTGGGTAAGGGGGTCGTCCTGCAACCCCAAGGTTGTCGGTTAGATCCTGGCTCTCCCCATTAGTTGTTGCAAGTCGAAGTGTCCTTGAGCAAGGCACTGAACCCCCAGTTGCTTCCCGGGCGCATCACTGCAGCCCACTGCTCCTTAATAACTAAGGATGGGTTAAATGCAGAGAACTAATTTCCCCTTGGGGATTAATAAAGTATATATCTTATCTTATCTTATGTGGATGTGTGCGTGAGAAAGCTTAGAAGTGGGGCCCCTATAGTAATTGCCTGTCTGTCTGTCGGCCTGTCTGTCAACTACCCAGCCATCGCAAACTAGCAAACTTTGAATTCACTAAGTCACACCATCAGAGTGACTCCCACCAATGAAGTCACTTACTCTCCATCATAACATGTCTTGCTCTCTCTCCTTCAGTCACAAACTCCGACTTCCTGTCACAGGCACCCCCTCCTTTTTCAAAACATTACTTTTTTCCCGCCTCTCCCCTCTGCCTAGTCCAGAGCTTCTTGGCAGTGGTCTTGAGTAAACAGCGTATTTTTAGCTGGGAGGTCATATAGGCCCAGTCTTAATCACCACATTCTCATTTTCCCACCAGCCCAGCTCCAGAGGCCCGTTGAATGTGGGGGAGGGGATTGAGACTTTTAGAGAAATGGATTTCTGCAAAGAGGAACGGGTTATTTAGTGCTACAGTATGACCCGAAGTATTTCAATTAAGGTCCTCTCTGATATTGTTATTCATCAACCCCCCCCCCCCCGGAATGTTTAATCGAGTGTATAACTTGATACACGATGGTCCTTTGTGTCCAGGTATGATGAGCCTGCACACCAACAGGGCTCATCAAGTCCTGGTGAGGTTTGAGGCCATTTGTTTGAATGCCCTTTGGGCCAGACATTTCATCCATCGCATCCATCTCAAAGTAGTTCAGTGACACATCAAGGGTCACTTTTGCAACTGTGCATGTTCGTGTGGTTACAAGGACCCGCTTTGTGTGCCGGAGCGTGTCTCCACAGCGGTCGTCCAAGCCCGGGAGCAAGGACACAACTTTTCTGACTTTAATTAGTGTCTCGACATTTTGATTAGACCCCGGACTGAAATCAATTACTCATCGCTCCAGCAGCAGCCGCCACCAGACAGGCACTCGCAAACTAATCAACTCATTGTGCTGCTCACAATTGGGTGGATTTAAGTGTGTCACCATCATTGTCACCCTAACGGGCTGCAGACAAAATGCTCATCGGCTGCGGTGACCTTATTACGATATGCACGGGAGGAACAGTCCATATGCTGTTTAGTTTTAGTCAATCTTCAGCTTGAATAATGCTGCATTCACGCAAAATCATAAAGATAGTATGAAAATGAAAACTTCCCGTTGTTCAGACTTGTGGATTTACTAGGGCTGTCAATCGATTAAAAAAAAGTAACTAATTAATCGCACATTTTGAAATTCATTAATCGCGATTAATCGCAATTAAAAGTTAAAAGTTAAAAGTTCATTCTTTTTAAAGACCAAACTTCACACAGAGCTGTGTTTTCAAAGAGGCTCCTACCTATAAAGTGCCAGCGAGGTATTTAATATTGTGGATGATAAATTGTTTCTTCAGTGAAACATCAGATTAGTAAAAAAAAAGAAGTATATTTGAGACCCCATTGGTCCTGTCATCTTTAACATTGAACAACAGCAGAACCAGTGGCCTTGGTAACTGACTGACATTCACATATGTCACGTTAACCCTCTGGAGGCTGGGGGCATTTTATACATTTTACAAAACAAAAAAAATTCACCTTTTAACCCTTGTGTTGCCTTCGGGTCATTTTGACCCGATTCAATATTTAATGTCGGTGTTCTTTCGGGAGTCAACAAACAAACATAAAGTACCTCACACTTAAACTTGGAAAACAATATTAATTCTAATAATTTTCTGGAGATTTTAATAGCTGGGGTCATATTGACCTCAAGGGTAAAATATGTTAGTAAATATAAAGGTAACAGGACGGTTAAACATTGAATCGGGTCATATTGACCCGAAGGCGACAGGAGGGTTAAAGGCGTTTTCATATGACACATACCCACGTGTTATACATCAACCATTCCAGAACAATCTCAGCTCTATTCAATGAGGCTCAGTTGTCCTCGCGCCGTGTTCTCTGCTCTCTGACTGACAGGCTGCTATAGAGCCTCACCTGTGAGGTGGGAGGTCCTTTGTGATTTACTGAGTTTTCATTGGTTGTTTTTTTCCCAAAATGTTGACAGACAAACGGATTGACCAATCACGTTGAAGGTTTCGTGTGACGAGATCTTTCCGCGCCGCGTCACCCGACACGTCGCCCCGCCGTTCCTCTGTGTATCAGAGGGGGAGACGGGAGGAAGGAGAGGAGGAAACCCGACTGATTCATCCACGAGTTTAAACTGATTTATGCTCCTTATTTTCGCAGAGAAATAATTGTTTTAAAAACGGAAACAGTGTTAAACCGTACTGCCGCGGTTTGACACTCGGTTTGAGTGGAAAAACTTCAACGAACACCAGAAGTAAACAAAGTTGTGTTAATTGCGTTAAAATATTTTAGTGCGTTAACGCGGCCAAATTAATCGCATAGATTAACGCGTTAACGCTGACAGCCCTAGTATTTACATATGTTACCCGATTGTGACAATTTGCTGCTTTTTTTAATGTTGCACATTACTAATCAAGTAAAACCAGATACAAATATAGTTTTTATTTATCCATTTAAATTAGCCAGAGATTTGCAACAATAGAAAAGGAATCAGCAATTTTTTTGATAAACTGTTTTAGAACTTTTTTAAAGTAAAAATGCCAAACATTGGTTGGTTCCAGCTTCTGAAAGCTTTCTGTGCTTTAAACTGAAAATCGTTGGGCGTTGGATTACAAAACAATGCAAAGGGAAATTCTTGCCGGCATTTCCCACTATTTTCTGACATTTGTAAAGAGTCGCAATAGTTGTATACTGGTGTTATTGTAACTCCCTGCTATGAAGGCGGAGCAGCCATTTTGCCGAAGGATTGTTTCCAGTTCTTTTCACCAAGGAGGAAATATTGTTGATGTCAGATATTCCCAATATCTCAGATTTGGAATTACTTACTTGTGAACAGTTTTGCAATTATAGTTTAACAAACATAGCATAAGCAAGCGTAGCCACTGATTCCTGAGATTTTTTATATTTGGAAATTCTGTTTCAACAACTGCACTTATCACTTATTCCCGGTGGAAGACATGACAGGGTCACAGCTTTGGACTGTGTGTGCGTGTGCAGACAGTACCTGACTGACATCTCCTCTATTTTACTGTTGATTTTGTCACACCTGTTAGGGCGGGACAACAAACAGCTAATCGCTCTTTCAAGTACACATGCGATTTGGTGCCATGTAATTCTCAGTTAATCTCCTGAGTAATGCAAGTCAGTCTTTTTTGGCAGATCAATATCAATTAAAAGTTTTATTGGAATGGTATGACAATGTGTACCTACTCCCACCATGCAGCATGCGTGACACTAAGTGATTAGGGTTTGTGAAAGAGAAAAAAAAGGAACTTATTTGTTCTAAATTGAGTACAACGAGCAATACCTGAATATGTTACAATAATATAACAGTGGGCCTCAATGTGTCCTCTTTAAATAGTAAGATATAAAAGAGATGTGATATTGTATGTGTGAAATTGAGAAGGTAAGGCACAAATAAACTAGCAGTGAGGATTGATGATGACTCTTCAGCCACATACCACACAATTCGTTTTACACTCTGCAGTCTCACTTCTGTGCAGCAGCTCAAGGATGTTTACACTCACACGACTTCACAGGCTGAACATGTATGCTTCAGATGTATCAAAGCGTCAGTTTTGTGTGGTTGCACTTTCGGGAAATATTCCTTTTCTTCTTTTCTGACTCTTCTTTTTACGGCTCCTCCCTCTCTCTGTCTCCGTCTCCGTGCTGTTTAATCCCCATGTCAAATTGTTTCCTGCACTCCACAGGAAGTTGCCCACTAAAGGCCCCACCGTCACGGCCTTTGCTGGGGCTTCTGGGAATGTGGGGGCGGTAGCATGGGGGGGGGGCGGGGGCTGCTGGAGAGCTGCTGAACAGCTGTGGAGATCTAAAGCCCCCACATCAACATTAGGCTGGTTTTGAGCACAATGATCAAACTGGCTCTGCTAAAACAGCACTATGTTGAAGGTCAGGCTAGTTTGTGCAGCTGAAGGTCAACATCAGTATTTTAAGCCCTCCTACTCTACATGGCCAAAAAGAAGCAGTGAAGTAGTAGAGACGTATTTTGGGTTGAAGATGGGGGCAGGCTAGGTCAGGTCCTGGTCAGCAGAATGGCAACATGCCTAAAACTCATAGAAATCTGCACACAACAGAGACAAATAAAATGTTGAACTCCAAGAATATTCCCCCAGGATGTTTAGCACTGTGTACCACATGATCTCTTCAATAAATTGTACATTTAGAAAGTCACCTCTTGATTTGCTGTAAGACTGGTTTACAATCAAGCAAGCCAAGTTGTGTCTATGCTTGGTTTAATTTAATTATTTTTGTATTGCTTTGGGATGAAAGTCCATCCCAGACAATAGAAATAATCCAAGGGACATAAACACCTGCACAGCAGGCTGTATTCTCCTGTTGCGGCATAGTTTTTCTTCAGATCTAATTCCTCTCTTATGTGGGCTAAATTTAGATTTCCTCTGCGTGTTTGTCTCCGTTATGCAGCAGGTTTTTTAATAACCTCAAATAAGAGACGTCATCACATGCCTGTGTTTATTTTAATGCTTATTAGTGGGTTCTGTTGATGCAGGGACTGTCAGAGGACCACATCGGCTACATAGGCTGTTGCTGCAGGCGAGCTGGCTTAGTTAAACAGCCTGACTGAGTATAATGTGACGCCGTGAACCAGTTCACATTCACATACAGAAAAACTGGCCCGCGCTATAGAGTTTCACCGTGTCTGAACATTAGCCTAAATTAGAAAGCTGATGCCAACAGGTTAGGATCGTCAACAGCCAAATACATTTAATACGTTCTGTGCATTTAAGCATCACCGTGTAACGTCAAAGAGGTCAAGATGATAAACGATAGTCGAGACAGGATCAGCTCAGTGCACACAAAGTGAAAGGAAATGGCCTCCGCAGTCATGTAAGCTGAGCCAAAAAAGATAAGGCTATATTTGGACTCATTGATTAAAGCTGGCTTCCGTGAGGAGGAACCTTCTGGAATGATCAGATCAATAAGGACGTAAATCAGCTGACGAAGCAGTAACAGGAGGCCAACGATCCTTGGGAGGGAGGGCTTGATTCATTTCCTCAGCAATAATCCTAGCAGGAGGAGGACAGAAAGGAAGGAAGGGATGGAGGGAGGAAGGAAAGAATGAAAGAAGGAAGGAAGAAAGGGAGAGAGGGGGAGGGAGGAAGGTAGGAAAGAAGGGAGGGAGGGCGGAAGGCAGGGAGGAAGGAAGTAAAGAAGGAATGAAGGGAGTGAGGGAGGGAGGAAGGGAGGGAGTGAGTGAGTAAGGAAGGAAAGAAGGAAGCAAGGGAGGCAGACAGGGAAGAAGGAGGAAGGAAGGAAGGGAGGGAGGAAAGAAGGAAGGGAGGGAGGCAGACAGGGAGGAAGGGAGGGAGGGAGAGAGGAAGGGAGGAAGGAAGGGAGGGAGGCAGACAGGAAGGAAGGAGGAAGGAAGGGAGGGAGGAAAGAAGGAAGGGAGGGAGGAAGGAATGGAGGGAGAGAGGGAGGGAGGAAGGAAGGGAGGAAGGAAGGGAGGAAAGAAGGGAGGAAGGAAGGGAGGAAGGAAGGAAGGTTTTGTCACTTGTACCTCACATGCTAATTAGCCCCAGGAAATGGGGAAAATAAGCGAGCAGTTGGATGAATAAAATAAAAGAGATAGAACCTACAAACCCTCTAACAGACTTCCCATGGTCTTCGGCCTGAGATAACAAAGTCTGAGTTAGTACTAGGGATGCACCAATCTGATCGGCGCCGATCCAAATCGGCCGATATTCCCGTTATCGGTTTTGATCGGCGTTCGTTCTCAAAACGGCCGATCAAACTTGGCCGATCAGATGACATAAAATCTGAGAGAAAAACTATCAGAGACGTTTCAATCGCGGTGCATCGCAACGGAGGAAATGCGCCCGGCGAGGGCCGACAGAGTGCAGAGGTCCAGTTAAAAGTTAGCGGAAAGAACCACGTGAAACAACATCCGTTTATCAAAATACGATGTCGACAAATCATACACTAAGATATAAAAGTAAACAATGAACTGATTGTATATCTTTATAGATCGTTTCTGAGATTTAGCTTAAATTATGCTGACATAAAATTTTTTTTACTGTACCAAGGAAGAGTTTATAAAAATAAGTCAGACTTTTGTATGTTAAAAAAAGTCCTGTATATAGATTTCCCCAAGAGTTCCAGGAAATGAATGATGCAGATGTGTTCCATACATATCTGAAATCCCCTACAACAGAAATCAAACAATTTTAATGTATCAATTAGGACATTTTTCAAAGTAAAAGTCCTAAATGTTTAAAGAAATCGGTAATTTCTTTCATGTTTGAGGTGCTTTATATATGTATTTCCTCATAGTCCTAGGCAATAATGCTACACAATAAATAGAATGCTTCAATCGACACCGTGATCGGTGATCGGTATTATCGGATCGGCAGATACTGATTTCAGTGATCGGTGATCGGCACCAAAAAACCTGATCAGTGCATCTCTAGTTAGTACACAACCTTGCCCGACCAGATGTTGAAGCATCATTGTTTATGGAGGTAGCTGCAGATGTGTTCGTGAGGCACTAAACGGAGAAAGAAAGGACAGCGGTTCAACAGATTTACAGATGTTTTGAGATGTTTCTGGTTTTAACGACCCCAGGCTGTGACCTCTTGAACCTTCTGCCTTCCTCTGACCTGTGAGAGCCGGCTGGCTGGGAGTCAGGCCGGCGTCGCTCTGTCACGTTTATTTTCAGTCCCTCGCTCTGCGTGGCGGCCAAAGTGCTAAAAGAGAGACGAGCGGTCCACAGTGGCGTGGTGTGTATCGCTGTGTGTGTGTTTGTGTGCTTGTGGGCTGCATGCGAGAGAGGGAAACGGGGAGAACGCTGGAGGACAGATATTCATGGCACTTCTTCCAGTCCCCCTTGTGTGACCCCCCCCCCCATCTAAGAGTATTAAAGGGGCTTGAAGTTGGCACAGTATCCCATGGGGGGGGGGTTCACAGCCAACTGTGTGTCTCCGGCCCAATTAGCTATCCAATGGGAGGGAGTAGTCAGGGGAAGACTTGAGTGGAGAGGGAAGCAGAGTTATTTACATTCTCTTATCGCTCCTCTGCACAGGCACACGGTCTCAGACGTGACTGAAGAGATGAAGAGTCTGATCATCGAGAAGAACATGATGGGCCTGGAGGAAGAGCCTGAACTGCTCGTCAAAGGTGAGTCACATGACACCACCACTACTCCGGTCTTCCGGTTCGCCTGAACGCCTCAACCTGCCATGTTCAGTTGTGGTCAATATGGATTAATCACTCAATCAATTTTTCAGAGAAAAAATGCAAAAACATTGAGCGGTTTCAGCTTCTTAAATGCAGGATTTCTTATATATATATAAATATATATATATATATGTATATGTATGTATATATACAGGACTGTCTCAGAAAATTAGAATATTGTGATCAAGTTCTTTATTTTCTGTAATGCAATTAAAAAAACAAAAATGTCATGCATTCTGGATTCATTACAAATCAACTGAAATATTGCAAGCCTTTTATTCTTTTAATATTGCTGATTATGGCTTACAGCTTAAGAAAACTCTAAAATCCTATCTCATAAAATTTTAATATTTCCTCAGACCAAGTAAAAAAAAGATTTATAACAGCTGAGTGTTTGTCAAGGCTCAGGAAACCCTTGCAGGTGTTTCGAGTTAATTAGACAATTCAAGTGATTTGTTTAATACCCTACTAGTATACTTTTTCATGATATTCTAATATTTAGAGATAGGATATTTGAGTTTTCTTAAGCTGTAAGCCATAATCAGCAATAAATCAGAATAAAAGGCTTGCAATATTTCAGTTGATTTGTAATGAATCCAGAATGCATGACATTTTTGTTTTTTTAATTGCATTACAGAAAATAAAGAACTTCATCACAATATTCTAATTTTCTGAGACAGTCCTGTATACATTTTATATATATATATTTCTTTTTCTTTTTTCACTTTACAGACTAAACATTGAATACTTCTACTTTGTCCCTGAGTTAATAAATGAGCTCCTTGTAGCGCCTGGTTGAATACATTAATTAAAGTATTTCATTACCCTAATAATAAGTACTGTTATTGCTACTTGCTGGGCTGTCGCCTTGAAGTCGGCTCCGATCTGACCACATGTGGCCCAGCTGCTCCCGCGCTCCCCTCGTCCCACTGGGTCTTCATGAAAGGATTGCTACTGGCATCAGGAGCGCCATCTTGAGTGTCTGGTGCTTTTGAGGAATGAGCTCATCGGATATTTCTGTGTGATTTTTACATTTTTTTCTTGGCCCGCTTCTGGAAGGCAGCAGTAAAATGCCAGCACTTGGATACGTTACGTCCTGTTTGGAATGGTGTTAGTCAGATTTCCTAATTCTGACAGCAGTTACCATGCAGCCCTGGCTGTCCGCTCTCTGTCCCTCTCTCACTGTTTGAAGAGAAGCGTTTCCCTCCAAAACAGTTGACAGGGACGTTCCTTAAGCCATTGAATACACTGTCACTTGGGATTCATCCTTCAACTGACCACACTATCTATCACAGCCACCGCAACATCTCAGGGTGTTTGGAAATCCTTTTCTTTTCTGTGCTCGAGGATATGTTTTCAACAGTTCCTCCATTTAGCTTTTTTCTGCACGACATCCTGAGGCTACATAGCGGTTGATATAGACTAATGATGAGAGGATGAATTGTAAAGTCATGGACTGCTTAAAGAAAAAAGATGTTAAGAAGATGGGGGTTTATTGCCATACCCTTGATGATTGACAGTTAGAATGAGCTGTTCTATGATGCAGAGATGCTCTGTTTATCCAAAAGGGGAAGCAAAGTTTAGTCCAGTTTCTTCGACAAAATGTAAGTTCAGTCCAATTTAGAATTCATAATATATATTTTAAAAATGTTGAATTCCAAATTAGAATTTTAGATAGAACCAACAACATAAGCAGACCATGTGATCTTTGATTGACACCAGTATTAATGTAAAAAGAAAGTGTAGACTTCAACAGGGAGAGGTAAAGAAATAGACTTATACAGTCTGAATTTCTCTCTGATTTCAAACTGTATTGACAAAACTTAAAACAAGCACATTTTATGGCTTTTGGTTCATGGGTTGACCTAAAAGTTTAGTGTTTTGAGAGGAAAAGTTTTGAAATAGTGCTTTAATTTGATGTTCCGAACTAAGTTAGCAGTGAAATGCCAGCATGCGTATGTCTGCAACTTTGTGCACGATCACATTTTAGAATTTAACTTTGATGTGAGGTGACTTTTTAATTTCAATGCTTATATTTCATTAAAATGTCAAATCAAAATGAATGGAACCAACATTTAGTGACAGGGGGTTTGCTGTACAGAGATGGAAATGCACAGAGAGAAATAGTTTGCACTATCTGTGTTTGAAGGGGCAGAGCATTTGGGGTCAGGGGTCACAAATGAAACAAATTACATGTGAGCCGTGGCCCCCAGGGGAGACATTAGCAGGCCATAGAGATGGGATCCAGATAAAAGACCATGGGAGAGGTGTACAGGGAACTTTGCTCCTCTCTCGCTTTCCGTCTCTTTCCTTTTTTTGCCTTTCCTTATCGCACTTTTAAAAGTTTAAAGTTCCCAAAAAGAGCAGCATCTGTTGGACGGCTCATGTCACGGTAGCAGGCATGCCCTTCTCTCCATGTCTCTCACTCAGTCAGCTTGTCTGACTCCCCCCCCCCCCCCCCCCAGCGCACGTCCAGTCTGTCGGCAAGCTCTGCCCAACTTACCTCATGGTTTTTATTTACCCGTTTCACGGTGGGTTTTTGATGCTTTGCCCCTCTGATGTGGTGTTGAATACCTCCAAGGGGTTTTTGCTTTAGGCTATTATTGGGAGGGTTCAAACTTTCCACTCGTATCATATAGAAGCCTTCTTAAACAGGAAACATCGCCTGAGAGGCTGAGCCCCCCCCCCCCCCCCACCTCTCTCTTTATCTTTTATTTTGGAGTACAGCAGTGAGGCAGCGGAGCATTTGCACTGCCTGGGAAAAAAAACCTGTTCGAGGCAAGGACGAAAACAGGGAGGGATGAGAAAAGAGGGGGATGAAAGAACATAAGAAGTCAGTGGGGGAAGAGAGAAGCAGACGAAATGAGCGCCGTCTGACAGGTGGCGCGCAGCCTGCTAACCACAGAGGAAGTTGCGACGCTGGCGTGGCGTCGTTGTCATTTTCACACGATGTCCTTTGAAGATACTTTGCCTAATTGTACAAGCCACATGCAGCCCGCTGCCAGTGTGTTGCAGCGCCCTGCAGATAGTCCCACCCTAGAGTAGATCCAGGTGGCCAGCCTCTCCCACAGCCCTCTGGATGAACTATGACCCCTACCGGGACTCTTACATTTCCCTTTGTCTCGTTTCTCTCCGCACGCCATCCGGACAGAGCCTCTTCAAACTAGTTTATTCATCTGTTCTGATTAAATATTTATTATGAACAAGGCATGTCTGCTTTACTCTCTGTCTCTCTCTCTCTCCCTCTAAAGTGGTGATTATGTTGGCTGCATGCAGTCTTTAATGCCTATGCCATTAGCTGGCTGTATTTTTAACCCCCAGCATTTACCCCAACAAGGCACTCTCATACGGACTGCTGCAAACTTTATGGACAATTACATGCTGTGTGGATTATTCTTAGTGAAGGCATGGTGTGGCAGCACTGGTTTAGTCGCTCACAGACTAGCCCACCTACCACCCAGACCGGTTACCCCTCAGGTTAACTCTGGTAGCTCGGTTAGCATTGTTGCTTGCTCGTTATATTTAGAGTCATGTGGTGGTAACCCGACAATCATACATATGCTCTGTATTTAGCACCTTTTTGAATTTTGAATTAAAATACATTTTCTTTTAAACTTACTCGATGCTGGTATAGGTGGAAATAAATGCAATAAAGTGCTATAACTATTTCTCACAGTAACGTTCGGTAAAAAGTATCTGTCATTACCACAACGAGGGTTTCTGCATGAGTATTGATCCATTTCAATCCATGCCTCGGCCCAGTGATGTGTATGCTGCCAGTTGATTAATCTGCCAGATATTTTCTCGAGTTGTTTTCTCTACAAAAGACGGTGGAAAACACCCGTCACGATGTCTAGAGAACACGGTTAAAATGTCTTGCATTTAAGAGTCCAGGACATAAATACATTTGGTTCACTATATGGAAAAGATTTGAAACCATCAAACGTTTGACATTTTATTTTATAAAATTGACATAAACCAATCAACCTAATTCTCAAAAGAAACGTGCTGATTTAATTTTCTGTTATTCGACGAATTGATGAATTAAATAATCACGGAAGAGCCACCGTGTAAGTTAATTTTTTAAAGTTGACTTTAAGTTTCTCATTTAAAGGGTGGCTGTTGCGGGAGGTGCGAGGAAACTGGATCAAGCAGCGCCGGCACTGGTTCGCACTCAGCCAGGACTCCCTGGACTACTACAGCGGGCCGGAGAAAGGAGCCCGAAGACTGGGCACGCTGGTCCTCACCAGCCTCTGTTCGGTCATCTGGCCGGACAAGCAGACGTACAAGGAAACAGGTGAGGAGCGCTGAATCACACTCATGTATACTTGACCTGCAGGACCTGTGGTAACTCCCTATGCGTTGTAGTGATCATAGACATCTATCAAAACATTTTTTTTAATTATTATTATATATAAGTGACTTCATGTGGTCCCTTTTCCCTTAATGAGTTCTGTTATTCTGAGTAAGTTTGGGAAGCCCCAGCTGTGTCTGGGTCAAGATGCGGCTTAAGGTCGGTCTAGAAACCTCACATCTCAGTCATCAACGGGGGCTTCTCCCTTCCCTTCCTGGGATGAAAGACACAAAAGACATAGAGAATATAGAGGGGAAAGTATATTCTGCCCAGGATGAGACACAGGGATGACGCAGACACGATGTCCTTGGTCTACGTGTGTCTGCACATCAATGGAGCGGATTATGTCCCGCTGATTTCACCAAACCGCTTAAAATGTCCAGACCGTTGTATGAACCGAAACCCAAACATAGTTTTTACTCACTGAATATGCCCGGGGACTTTTCTGGGTAGAAGTGCACTTTGAAAAGTGTCTTTGTCACACTTCAGAATAATGTTACGTTCCTCCTAAATCACCGAGAAAGTTGCATGAGGCATTTCCTTCCTCTGTGTATTTTTAGGTTCTTACCATAAAATATTACAACTGCCCTGAAGGGTTCCATCTCGAGCATCATTGAAACTTTACAGCAGACTTAATGTCAGGGCAGCAAACAGGTTCAAAGTTGGCAGTGGCAACGTCATCATGTCCTAATTTGAGTTGTAAAACCTCTTATTTTGGGTTTGACCTCCACCAAGAACCTAAACAAAGACGTACGCAGTACCGAGGCACGTCGCAGGAAAGGCTGCCAGGGGTGCATCTCCTACTTCCTCTGCACGAGGAGGAAGTGTGCCTTTTTTCACTTTTTGTCCAAGAGAAGTATCACTGAGGGGTTTTGATGTAGTATCTGATATTGTTTGGTAATGGCATGCTCTGAGGTTTCTCTCAGGCTGAACTTTGAGTCTCAATGAAACCCGAAAGAGGAAGTTAGGAAGAGGGATTCACAACAGATATGCGGGGTGTCCCATGCAGAGACCACTTCTCTTCTCTATGTAGGTACACTTTTCAGATGAAGTTTAAATTCATCAGCCATATCAAATGCTCTGTTTTTGTGTGTGTGTGTGTGTGCGTTACTTGCAGGCCACTGGAGCATCACAGTTTATGGGCGGAAGCACTGCTACAGACTGTACACCAAGCACTTCAACGAGGCAGTGCACTGGGCTTGTGCCATCCAGAAAATCATTGATACCAAAGCACCAGTGGAAACGCCAACGCAGCTCCTGATTCGAGACATCGAGGTGGGCCATGCAACACACACACACACACACACAAAAAGGTGCTCCCCCCTCTGTTCTGTTCCCATGGAAACCACACGGCCTCATTCGCCCTAGAGTCCAAAGTTTCCCCTGCTTGCCTTTCTCCTTTTTGAATGATCTCATCTTATTTCAAACCACACCACGACATTACATAATGACAGACCCGAAGCAGAGAGGTCATTTCAAGATAAAGTTAGATCCAGTTATTGGGTCCCCCGAAAGTTTTGATTGGTGGGATTTGAAAGGATGCTTTTTGCTTGTACCTTCTCACACGGAAGGAGAGTGAAGTGTATTTTATAAGGGTCGGACATATTTTTAGACCAGCGGGGCAGTTTTTGGCAGAGGGGCAGTTTTTGGCAGAGGAGGTGAAAGAGGGCTTGGCGTGAAGCAGAAGGGCCAGATAAGCAGTCCTTTGCCCGGCCTCCTGTCTCGGTAATCTCCCAACGAGAGTCTCTAATCTCAAAGAAAGTGGTTAATCTGCGGGGCTCCGGCTGCCACTGTCTGCGCCGCCAGAAGGGTCCAAGTGTGTCATTTGGAGGAACCTGGTGGTCCTGCTTTTAAAGTGCACATCAGTCATTGTTTTGCTTTCCCCACCTGAATTCTCTTCATCAGTCTTTTTTTACTCACCCTCACCTTTACACAAAGGCACACTTTCTCAGATAGGCGAGGTATTTCCCCTCTCGAGTGTGAGATTAGAACTGTTGCTGCAAACATCAAAGAGAGGACGAACAGGAGAGAACTTATCTTTTAAAATATAGACTGTCCATATCCATCATAGTTACCAAACAATAAATGAGAATTAAAAATATATATATATTTTGGGAGATTTTCATGCCGATAGTTAGATGAGAAGGCTGATACCACTCTCAGGTCTACACGCTATGTATGAAGCTATCGGCTATAGTGTCTAGAGATGCTGTAGCTTCATATCTACCATACACACTTGAGAGGGGCATCAATCCCCTCATCTTTGTCAAGGGAGAGAATAAGCGTATTTCACAAAATGCAGGAGAAGACCAAAAGGGAATAAGAGAGTGGGCCGAACCATGTACGCACAGAGGATGAACGTCATCTGGGACGTCGTGCTGTATCGAGCTCCACAAGATCCACAAGGCAGCGTCTCATTCCCACGTTTCCAACAGACAAGTCTGTCTCACTGTTGTGCACCGAACACTTCAGAAGAATGTGTCAACTTTACCCCACTAAGAGCGGGGGGGGGGGGGGGTAAAGCGGGCTTGTCTTGTTGCCGGAGAGAAAGGGCGGCTGGTTTGAGGGTGCGCAGAGACAGAAGAGAGCCAGAGCAGTGGCGACGCTACTAATGAGCAACAGGTGCTAGAGGGCAGTCGCATGGGAGCCATCTGTACCGCTGAAAGGCATCTCTCCACTTAGGCAGCGAAAGACACACACACACACACACACAGACACACAAAACTCATGGACACCAGCAGATCAAATATAACATGTCAGTCGTGCGAGTGCGGTCTGCCGGGTCATCGCTTGACCCTCGCGCTGCTTTGAAAGTTGCCAGAGCTGAGATGTGACCCCGGTCGAATCGACCCCGGTCACCCCGGACAGACGAACACACGTACTCAATCACCCGCTCGCTGACTTGTCTCCAGGTTGGCTGCGAGCAGATGGAAGTGCGTTCTTTACCGTGCCTATTGATGTCATCGTCACAATGGTTTTTTTTCACTTTCCTAGGAGAATAAGTTCAACCCCGAGGTGGTGGAGCACATTTACCAGCACAACCCCATCCTGAAGTACACCCAGGGCCCTCTGTACGCTCCACTGCTGCCCTTCCCTTACGGCAGCCTGGAGCACACATGTAAGTAGTTTGCATAGACCTCGTCACATATTATCACGGCACCATGTCCGATTGCACTGGTGTTGTCGAAAAATATCGAAGTATTGACACATATCAGCACTGAATATTTGCAACGGTTTTAAAACTCATTTTCAGTAAAACGATACACAGATCGTAGCTGCGCTTTCTGTCCTCTCGTCTCTCCGACAGGAAGTTGACACACACACACACACACACACACACACACATACACACACACTGTTATTCAACTTCTCGTAAAAATCTCAAATTGAATGGCTTAACATATTTCCCAACGGTATCGATCACAGTAACAAATGTCTATATTTTTGACGGTATTGTATCAATGTCAGAAATTCCGCGAGCGTGACAACACTGAGTTGCAAGTAAAAATGCGAGTGGGCGAGTCAAGGGCTTCCTTGCTATTTGGAAATATGTGTAAAAACTGCTTTTAGCACAATGCAATGCAGAGAAAACACACACAGTATTATGTAATACAATATTATATGATATCTGCTGCTCAGTGTATCCTAAAACGTCCCCCAGCAGCATATACGCCTATAGCAGCATATCAAGGGGCTGGACCAGGTGAATCTGATTCAGCCCGAACTATAAAACTATCAAGAGGAAAGTTCTAAGTCTTAAATGTGGTGACTGTGTCTGCCTCCCGGACTGAAGGTGGAAGCTGGTTCCATAAAAAAGGAGCTTGATAACTGAAGGCTCTGGCTCCCATCCTACTTTTTGTTGAGCCGCTCCTCTTCCTCTCCTCTCCAGACCACAGTGGGAAAGGCTACGGCTCGGTGCGCGAAGAGGCCGTGAAGCTCTTCAACTGCCTGCAGCAGCTGGAGTCGGCACGGGAGCCGGTTCCCATCATCCAGGGCGTGCTGCAGACCTGCCTGGACCTGCGGCCGCTCCGCGACGAGGTCTACTGCCAGCTAGTGAAGCAGACCAGCTACACCCCGGCCCCGTACACTGCCGCACACCTCCGCTACTGGCAGCTACTCACCTGCATGAGCTGCACCTTCCTGCCCGGGCCAGCTGTGCTCAAGTACCTGCGATTCCACCTCAAGAGGTGAGATACTAAAGGGATCCTCGAATGTCGAGGAGGTATGACGGTTGACTTTAATGCTTGCGCCTATTACAATCAGTAACTGGCCACAGCTTGTGTTTAAAAAAAAGAAAGTTTAAGGTTGGATTTGTAGGTTTACATCATCTCCGACTTTTAATTTAAAAAAATTATAATAATTCTGGCTCAGATTTATCCAAATGGAATAGGGCCAACATGAATTGTGGAAAAACACGACAGTGAATTCAGTTTAAAGTAACAGAAACCACAGTTGTAATGATGTCATATTAATATTAATCCCACTCCTCGGGAGTGAGTCGTCGGTTCTGAGGAGCAACAGGTCGAATGCTGGGTGAACCGTGTGTGTGTGTGTGTGTGGTAGCACGGAGAACACGGGGTCTAGACAGTGGACCAACAGCAGGCGCCGGCGCCACAGACCACCAGTTTAGATATGGTAGCGTGACATGCCTTCACATTGTTAGCGTGCTCCCCGGACAGATCCAGTGTTGTGGGGCTGGATTTACAGGTCTGAATTAGCCCCTCTGTCAAGCATGCTCATCTAAATTCTTAACAGCGCTAATCTCCTGCTCCAAACGTTCCGCCTAACGCCATGCCATCAAACCGCCGCTGTGTTGTATCTATACGTCTGTAATGGGTACCCCTCGAGCTAATACAACACTCGCATGCGATGGCGATGCACAATGACGCTGTGGGACTCGCCGCCTGTGTGTTTTTGATGCATATTGCCATCGTTCTCACGCACTCTTTCACTCTGCGGATCTGTGTCGAGGGCTGCAGCTGGGCAGAACTAAGACCGGAGCTGGGAAGTGAGCCCAGAAAGCCTCCTCCGCTGCCCCAGACCCTTGAGAAACCCCCCCGAGGGAATGTCTGCTGTCAGAGAGAACAGGCCAGAAGAAAGAAAGCAGCGGCGGGGGCAAGAGAGGAGGAAAGAGCAGAGAGGGGTGAGGACAGGAGGGTATAGGAAGGATCACGCAGGCCCAGTGGAACATTCCTAATTATGTTGCAGCGGGGTAAATCCCACCCTGTGGCCATATAGTCATGAGAGAGCGAGGCGTTGGAGGGCCTCTAAATGTCTGGCAGAATGTTTGGGGCCCGCCTGCTCTCCTCTCTGTCCTCCGTTTTTGTTTTTTCTTCTTTTTTCGTTCGTCGTATGATTGTTTCCTTCCTATTTCCACTTTGTTTACACAGTGCTGAGCTCACAACTCCATCGAGTCGTGTTTCACACCTTTTCCCGCTGTGCGAAGTGTGCGGCACTCCAGTCGGAGTGTGTCGTGACCGCTGCCTTCGCATCCCCTCTTTTTTCACCTGCCATTCCTGGACACTCTTCTGGGAGGAAGTGGCGGGTCACTCCAGTTCACAGGAGCGGAAACAACGTTTTCCCATTTTGTGCACTGCCCAAAGTCAAACATGTTTTCTTTGGCGTTTTTCCCTTTTCTTTGAAGGATTGATGCATGCTGAGCCTTTTATGTCCCTCCGAGCTGAAGTGAGAACATTTGTCATTGCTCGCCTCATTTACTTTCGAGCACTGCCAGCACAGAGAAAATAAAGACGTCGGTCGAATCAAAAGGATGACGCAGAGTCCATAATCATAGCATAACACTTCACTGACTTTGAATCACTGTTAACATTTCGAGCATTAACAAGTTCTCCCTTTTAGGTATTAAATATAATTTTTGCTGGCAAATATCTAGGCCTGTGCTCACACTCGACATGTATCCACCCGTCTCACTCCCACACTCTCTTGCAGGATCCAGAGCCAGAGTCCTGAGTCTGAAATGGATAACTACGCGTCTTTCATCAGCGAGGCTCTGGAGAAGACCAAGTGTCGGGAGTGTGTGCCATCCTGGGAAGAGATCCAGATGCTGATGAGCCGTCAGGAGATGCTGTGCACTGTGCACTACCCTGGCCCGTTGTCCTGCCAGCTCTACATCAGCTCGCACACGACGGCCAATGAGGTTTGGGCACATTTCCCTGCTTTCTACTTCCCAGCGCAACTTTCTCAATCTTTCGGCTTCCCACGCGTTCCTGTTTAAAACTTGTCGAGCGCGGTCTGACTTCTGGTGACCTCACTGTAACCGTTTGTGTGTGTCGTCCGGACGTCTTTTCAAACGCACTTCCTGTTGCCCCGCACCAGGTGGTTCGAATGATGCAGGTGAAGCTCGGCCTGCAGGAGAGCAAAAACACGTTTGCCTTGTACGAGCAGAGTGCATTGTGGGAGCAGCCGGTCGCTGGCAGCGCTCTGATCACTGACACCCTGACCAGGTTTGTCAGTCTTCAGCTTGTAAAACCGAGCAGACACACACACACACACACACACACACACACACACACACACACACACACACCCTAGGGAAGTCAGACACAATAAAACCTGGCAGAAAGAAACGCTATCAAAACACAGTGTCTCCGTCTGGCAGGAATCTCTTATCTATGTGTCACCAGCGAGATGAATGGCAACACAGCGCTGGTGTTGTATATTTATCTTTGCTGGTCCAACTCCCATGCTGAGTGTTATCCAGTATCCTTGATAACTGGTGACCTTGTCTGGTCGTGTTGGTCAAACATGACACCTCACTGGGAAACTGGACTCGGGTCACTCTTTCTGTCAGCAAAGCCAGACAGTAGCTGGATCGCCACGGCGACGCTGATAGATAGATAGATAGATAGATATGTACTTTATTAATCCCCAAGGGGAAATTTGTCGTAACAGTAGCAGCACCAATAAACTAAACACACAAGAATAAAAAATAAAATATAAACAACAGGGATGAAAGATAAAGATGTATACAAGAAGTATACAAAGTAAAATATAAAATAAAATATATATGTATCTATACAACATATATGCATACACAATACACAATACAATACTAATGACAAATTAAATTAAATATACAAATATTAATGTCATCTGGTTGCACAAGGCAAAGTCTAAAATGTAACGATAGGGATGCAGCTAGAATAAAAAGGGACCTTTTGTTTTTGTTGTTGTTGGTTTTTGTTCTACACGTTGTGGAGGCAGTGTCTTGTAACATATTAACGCCGAGGCTTTTAACTGGTGGTATGCCGTTTAAAAAAATATTTGTTCCCTTTCTGTCTCTTCTGTGCAGCCTCTCCACCAAAGAGTCGGAGTCTGAATGCCAATGGAAACTGTGTTTCAAGCTCTACTGCCTGTTGGACGCGGACAGCATTTCAGTGGACAGCATTGAGTACCTCTTCCTCTTTGAGCAGGTAACGTAGCGAAAGTCCTCCTCGGAGAGGCCATTTCAGTGCTGATAATAAGATATCATTTTATTGTCCTGCAGTGACTCATTCCTCACATTTCATTGGATTATTATGTTCTTACTGAACAATCATTAATGTCTTATGGGCTGTGATTGCAATAAAGCTCGGTGCATAAAAAGCATGACTAAGAACACTGGCGGTCGTGCAGCGGGTGTAAAAGGCAGCCAGCGCTGGCTTCATTACAACACTTCTCCTGAGGACTCCCATAAAACAGTTACGGGACAAAATAAAACAAGATTTGGTAGAAAGAATTGATGCCAGGACCGAAGCTATCGCGGATAAATTGTGCCTTCCTCTCGGCGTGTTGGGCGTCGCCCCGTTTGTCCTCACGTTGGCCTTTTGCTCCGCAGTGCCATGAGCTGGTGGTGCGCGGCCAGCTGCCGGCCTGCGACGACGACCTGCAGTCCTTAGCTTCCCTGAGGCTTCAGTGTCTGATGGGTGACTTCAGCACGCACGCCCCCTGCCCTCCTCTGGACGAGCTGTTCCCGGGTCACATGCTCGAAGCCCGAGTGGTCGCGTGCCTTTCCGCGCCCCAGGCGTTGACGCCTTGTCAGGTGGCGGCTCACGACTGCCCCGCGGCACAGCGCTTCCCCACGGGGCTCCTGGCGGGCACGCTGTGGAGCCACACGGCGATCGCGGCGCACAAGCACAAGGTGGAGCAGGACATGCGCCTGCGCAGCCGGCTGAAGGAGGAGGCGGCCGCCGTCACGGGATCCATCTTGGAGCGTTGGAAAGGTCTGGCCGGCTACAGCCGCAGGGACAGTATGGCTGCCTACCTCACGATTGCGCGCCAGTGGTCGGGCTTCGGATGCACTCTTTATGAAGTGGACTTTTACATTGTGAGTATCGTGAGGTCCGCTTTAGTTTTAGCGCGGGACTGAAAGGTTTTTACTCCCTGAGAGATGAATCAAAGCATAACTGTGAGCTGTTCTGACATCTCCTCACCTGTTCCTCCACCCTAGAGTTCGACTGGGAGTTTTTCCCAGAAGTTGTGGCTGGGTGTAGCTGCTACATCCGTGTCTCTGTATCGGCGGGGAGAGGCGGAGGCCCTGGAGTCCTTCCCTTACGGCCAGATATGTTCCTATGGCGTATCCGATAGCAACACCTTCAAGATCACAGCTGGGGATCGGGATCTGCTGTTTGAAACCACCAAGGTACAGTGGCTCACACCCCGGGGTTTTTAAATACATCCTTCACGGCAACAGGAAGTCAAATCTCTCGTTACTGGAACGAGAGCCGGGACGCAATCCGTCTCCACCGTCGCCGGGATTCAGTTTGCGTACGGTGCCGAGCCAAGCGGCCTTATCGCCGTGAAATGTTCTGCAGAGTAAGTGAAAGAAGCACGCTGTCTGCTCATGATACACCCCCCTCCCCCCCCCCTCCCTCCAGTTCTCTGACCCACTTTAAAAACACTCATTAATTTGGTCTAAATAGAGAGCACACAACCTGCCCCTGATCTCCAACCGACGCTAACCACCAAAAAGTAGAACTTCCTGGCATTAAATGTCATCTGGGGGGGGGGGAGTTTTATTGCAGTGGTTAGATTAAAATATTATGCAACATTTCTCAGAAACATGGATGTGCTCCCAAACAGACTGTTCTCCTTTCTTTCTTTTTTTTCATTTTTCTTTCAGCAGAGAACAAATCTTGCCTTTCACGGGGCAGATTCGCTTGCATCTTCCCACGCGGAAACAAAAAACCCCTCTGTGATCTCTCATGGGGGAACACAGAAGTGGCTTTTATTTATTTATTGGCGAACAGGCGGATTTGAAGCAGAGCCCAGTCAAAGGGCTGCTACCTTCATGAACCTCCGGTCTCAGATCGCCCCGACATGAGCGTGCAGGCATTTTGAGCCACTGGGCAGGAGAAAGAAGAAGAAAAAAAAGAGAGAGAGAGAAGTGGCAGGGGGGTGATTATGGTTTGGTCCGGGAGTTTAGGGTGAGGGCGAGATTTGCTTCTCATTCAAGGGTGACAGTTAAAGTTGAAGAGTGGGTGCAGGTTTAAACTCGGAGGCTGTTTCACTCGATGTTCTCACACACCGTATTTAGGCAAGCATTAGCCGGACTGAAGGAAGGGTCACGGTCACGGTGGCTTCTGGTGCTTTGGTGGTCATGTCCACCGAGGTCAGGGTCCCGGAGGGACAGAGGAACTCCTCAGCAGTGCTTCTTGCTTTTCCCCCTCTAACAGCTGCAGGATCAAATATGTCAAAAGTGATGAAGTATGTACGTGTACTTTCTTTCTGATCAAGGGACGTGTGTGTGGGTGTCCTCCAGAATCTGCTAAACAACATCATGCTTGGCTTCTGGAGGATCCAGCTGGATGACATCATCCGACTCCACCCTTGTGTGACAGTGCCAGACAGACACTGAGACTGCCACCAATCTGACCCCCCTCTCTCTCTCTCTCTCTCTCTGTCACAGCTGACTGAGATCATGCAGCTGATGAATGCGTATTTCAGTGCCATCCGTCGCCAGCGAGGGAAAGGGGAAAACGCCGACATCACCAGAACAGAGAGCACGGAGGTGGGATTCCATCGCCTCGCCTCGACACACAAACACACCCTCCTGGAGCTGCCCTCGCACCCAGTTTGAAAGAGACCCGTACCCGGATACCCCCCCAACACCCTCCTCCTCCACGTGGCCCCTGTGAGGCCGAGCCCCGGTCCTTCAAGACGCCACGCCTCCTCCGCTGGGAACGGCACGGCAGCCAAAACAAAGAGAGGGCTGTTTTCCGCTCCCCGTCCGTGAAAATAAACCCTCGCTGAGCTTTCCAGCTGAAAGGGGGGCCGGCCGATGGAGGGGGGAGGGGGAAAGGGAGGGAGGGGTGGGGACGGAACGGGACGAGAAGGCGAGGGGGGTTCTGTTTTGCAAGTGAGGTCAGAAACCCACAGAAACCAATGTGGTTTGCTGATGAGCTGTCACACACCCTCCACCCCACCCTGTCACGCTACCACCTCTGTTAGCCCCGCCCCCCCTCGACAATGTGAGACGTTGGCATGAGCCTTGCTGCATCGGGGAGAGATGGCATCACAAGAGTGAGGACTAAAGGTGACAATAAGATGTGGTACTCCCCTCATGAAGGTGTGGCTTGGAGTGAAAACACTGCACTCTCTCTCTCTCTCAAAGTGTGCCATATTTCTATTGCCTTTCCTAGAAGGCGGTCGTCCCTTATGCACTGCTGGAATAGTGTTGAGAACATTCAGTGACTAACACACACACACACACAGATACACACACACACACACACACAAACCCTGTTTTTAGCTCTCTTTCTTTTTCGTACACACACTCGCTCATTCGCTCACTCTCTCTCTCACGTGCCCTCACGCTGACATGTTCATCGGAGACGGTCAGCTTTCATAAGGCCTGTTGACGCAGTCATCCATGTGAACCTGGAACTGGAAACAGATGTCGGGCTCCGTGGCGTCGTCCCTTCGGCTGCCGCCGCCATCCAGACTCTCACCGATGGGATCATCCGTGCGTGCGCGTGTGTGTGTCTGTGTGTGTCTGTCTATTTGATCAAGAAGACCGTTTCCTGGATTCCACGTTCGGGATCCGATGTGATGTCGTCTCATAGAAACCAGAGGACCGTGGAGCTGTTCCCGCGTCGGTTCTCTCACGCGTCCTTCGTTGTGCTGCTCGTCTCGGCTGCTCGACACCAAGCGTGGTTAACACTTGACTGATTGGATCATTTTTGCTTATGTCAGTTACCATCCTCCCAATACAGCTCTACTCTGCTGAAAGTAACAGGGGGGGGGGGGGGGCTTCTCGGTTTATTATTGTTATTTTCACTATATACATATATATATATATATATGTATATATAATGAAAGGAATTAAACGTAGAGTACACGTAGACAAAAAGACAACGTAGTCAGAGATCTGGATCATTTAAGAAGTGGCGCCATGCAGTTCCACATCAGTCCCCTGCTATTTAAACAGTTTCAATCAGGCCACGGGTGCTTTTGTAGTATTATTTATGCAAACTTTGCTTCTTCTTTTTTTACTGTTCGTTATGTAAATGCAGACCCAGATGTGTTTTGATATAAGGTTAATAACCAAGAGCCGTACATGCTTTTGGTTCAGATGTGTAAACCCTGTGTAGCTCCATCTTTGTGTTTGAGTATTCTTGTGAAGCCAAAGTTTCGCCAGTCATGGACCAAAGATGTGTTATTATTTTTTTAAATTTTAAATAAGCTTCTTTTTTTTTTAACAAGAAATGATCCCAAAGCAGCACAAAAATAAATAATCGCCCCGATCTATATTTGACTGTCGACACATTTCCTCATTTTCCTTGAAACTCGAATGTCACGCAAATACGAAGACATCCCGTTGTATACATTGTACGCCTTATTTTAATGTAGTCGATGACCTTTGTAAGAATTTGATACCACAGATAGGCTTTGTAAATATAATTTGAGAGTACTGTCTGCTCCACAACCCCACGCGACAACCAGCCTCACCATGAAAGGCCTTGACGAGTCATTGCACAGCCTCCTGCTCACAGGCAGCTCTTTGCTTTTTCTACTGCGGCTGCAGGCAGCTCCGAGCTACACCTTCGAAAAGCAAATAAATCAAACTGCCGACGTTGTTGCTTTATATTACGCTCGTTTGTACGCTGCATGGTAGCCTACCTTTTTTTTTTTTAATGTAATGTGTGTGTGTGTAGTTAATTGCACTATTGTTTGTTTTAAAACTAACTTGAAAGTGCAATAAAAACTATAAATACTGTATGTAATTAATAAAAAAAGCACCATTTTACCATATCTAGTGTTTAGCCTCCGCCACTCATTTCCCGAAAAATGTGCTTTCTTGTGCCTCGCCCGGTGAAGCGGTGCACGGCCGTCGTTTTCCAAGCAGGCGCCGCATTTAAAGGCTGCGGCTCGGCGCCGGCAGCAGAGCCGAGAGCCGCCGCCTCCTCCTCCCCCCGAAGCGTTTCTGGTTAAAAAACAATAGCCGGTTGAGCAAACGTCGCTAAGTGCCGTTACGTTCCCCCGTGGTAATGAGCCTTAGCTGAGCAGCCACCAGAACACTGCAGCCCCCGAGGTGAAGGGAAAGAGTTGTTTCATCATTCTGTAGAGAGGAAAACTCTTTAAAAAGTCTTTATTCAGCATTGTTAAACGGGTCCAATGGGCAACGTGACACGGTACATCAATTTAACACACAGACAATGCCAGTGAACCAGCTACTCCTTTTTTTTTAATAGTATATTACAGGCATAGAGATGAAGTGTGATCATGTGACCTGTCCTTGTACGCCATGTTCGGCTGTGGAGACTGTTCACGTTCTCCATTGTACCTGACTGACAACACGCCGTTGGAACGTCAACATCGTTTTTGGCTCACGCCCAACTCCCACTTGACATTCTTGTTGGTCATGTACAGGGGTGACGAGCGAGCAATGCGTGGCGCAGCAGACAGAAAGGCCTGGGGCGCCCGCATTAACCAGCATGCAACAGTCCGTCTTACTCCCATTATTCAAGGCGGCCCGCAGGAGGCTATGGACGTTTTACTGCATCTACTGCACAAAGAATTAGTAAAAAATAGATGAAAACAAGGCAACGGGTTGTCTGACGGGGCTGACAAACAATAAGCGACAAGGCTGAATGTAGGAAAAAATTAAAAACTATGAACGGACGTTTATAGATTGTTCTGTACACGAAATATTGATGCACAGAAAGAGGACCTCTTACTTCTACTTCCCTGGACTTATATTTGAAGTGGGTTTAAGAATTGGATACGGTTCAGTCCATTTGACTTTTTTGGTTAATATAATAATAGTGGCTGTTAACACTAATCCATCAGTCTTTTCAAATTCAACACTCTACTATTCAACACTATAACAAGTCAATACACATTATTTCCCAGAGAAGCAGCTACAGCCAGTTACCTGTCTTTTTGGGACACATATGTAGGAGAAAATATTCCAGAATAGTGATAGAAAGTTGGAATAAACCGTCTCCGCACTAATATGCTGACTCAATTGCAGTCGCGATGCGAGACGACAGAGTCCGTTCAATGCTCTTGCGTGCACCAGGAGATGTAGTCGGGCCGGGTGGCCGCGCTGTACTCGTCGATCAGCTGCTGGACCACCTCGCGAGAGTTGTCCAGCTCGTCGAAGTTGTCCTTGAATATGTCCTCTTTGCGGAACTGCTCCAGGAAGGCTTCGCGCTTACGCAGCTTGTCGTACTGCCGGCACGTCCGCTCGAACAGCTGTGGGACGGCAACGGGATGAGGTTCAGTTCGCTGTTCGGACTTTTTTTTTTGTTTTAACGTGAAGTTTTAAACTTCTATCCATGTTACCAGAAAGTGAAAATGACATGTACGATTTCACCGAAGCTTCCTTGGATGACCGCCGTTCCCCCTTGGTTCAATTTAAATTTGGACGTGAGAATTTATCGGTCATTTAATGACATCACAGGGCTGCATTTTCGACACAGCTCATGTTTTAAACCACTAAAAAAGGCGGAAACGGAGGAATTCGACAGGATGACGATCCAAAACTTGACGTCTTTCTGTGGAATTCCCCTCCGACGGCTGCCGTCGTGGCTCGACTTCAGTTTGAGGATAATGCGAGTCCTCAAATATTGGCTGAGAACAAACACAGGTCTCAACTGTATAAACACACACTGGAGGAGACTGTGACTGGACAGATTGAGGTGGTTGCAACCCTTCGGACGAGCGCTTACAGAGGCGATGCTGGTGTGGTTGGCCATCATCAGGCCGCTGACCCGGTGGGCCGAAGGCAGGTACGGGGACTTCCTGGACAGAGCCACCTGGATGCTGGCGGGACCCCACGGTATGAAGCTGGCCAGCTTACGCTCCCGGATCCTTTGGAGGCTTTTATGCACCTGCAAAGCACAAAGAGTTATTTCCTTCGCATTGAAAATGCGGAAGGTTATGTTTTGATCGCCGTGTATTTATTTATTTGTATGCGTGTTCCTCGCATAACAAAAAAAGTTTTAAACGGAATCGCATGAAATTTGGTGGGATGATTGGTTATTATCCGGGGACCATTTGATTAGATTTTGGGATCGATCGGGTCAAAGGTCAAGGTCATGAAAAGGTCAAAATCTTCTTTTTACCATAGCATGGTAAATTTTTATCCAATTGGCATGCAACTAATGCCAAAATGTTCATAATTCAATGCCCAATCTTGTGATATGCGAAGGTATGCGCTCTACCGAGAGCCCATTCTAGTTCAAGATGTTTGGATCTCACACAGACGTAGATTGAAGCGTGCTCGTACCTGCGTGGGGTCGACCTCCCCCTGGATGATGTTCAGGATGGAGATGTAGCAGTGGCAGGCTTGCTTCTCTCGCCCCGTGGACACCATGACGTTCTTGGGCTGCAGAAGCCTCCTCATCACATCCAGCACCGTGGTTTTCCGCACGCTCGCAACCTGAAGACGCGTTTACGACATCTTAGGGACTTTCATTTGAAAAATATGAACTGCGAGTTGCGAGATTGCGTTTGCGTCGCGCTCACCGACTGGTCGGTGGTAAGCGGCGTGTAGCCGGTCATCAGGAAGTGGAGGCGGGGTGTGGGGATGAGGGACGCGATCAGGCCGATGAGGTCGTTGTTCATGTAGCCGGGGTAGCGCAGAGTGGTTGTGCTGGCAGACATGATGGTGGACACCTGTGTGTGTAGGGAGGTCCGGCTCAGACACGGAGGTGTGAATGCTCTACAATCGGGTCAAGAGCTTCCACAGAAGTCATCGAGGAGCTAAACCTCCGCGTGCGGCTGACGCAGCAGCTCAGCTTCGTGGAACCCTTTTCCAAGAACGCTGAAATCCAGAGTGGCGTGCAACCGACTCGCCAAACTAGTTTCTGAATCTCGTCAATTTTGACGTGAGCGACGTGCGTCTGGGTACAGCCCGCCTTTGTTTGAACACAGTCTGGGAGTCAGCCATCGAGAAGTACAACTCCAACCTGCTGACTGACGAGCTGTGAAAACAACTGGGGGAGGGGGGGAGGTTTCCAACACTCACCAGCTGATTGATCTGAGAGAACGACGGGTTCTGGATATGCAGCCGCTCGGTGGCGATGCGATTCAGAGCCGTGTTGTCCAACACCACCTGGCACGCAGGCGGAGGGCAGTTATTAGACACACGGAGAGACAACAGAAACAAAAGGGGGGGGGGGGGGGAGAGAGAGAGATTCCCTCCAGAAAAACAACTCAGGAAGTCAAAACACTGTGGCCGACATTGAAAAAATAAAAAAAAGCATGCAGAATGTATGAGTGGAGTCTTCAAGAGTTACACACAGTGAGCTGTTGTTAGCAGAGCTGCATGTAAAACACACAGTGTACAGTTGAAGTGGGTGGAGGGGTGGGTGTGGGGGAGGGGTGGACCAATTATTGGGCTGATGCCATTAGCTCTCTGGCTAACTTAATCACCACGAGGGCCGTATGCAAGACCCTGGAGGAAGTCGGTACGAGGGGGAAAACACCATTAGACTCCTCGAGCGTCTCAGACTAATGCGATCAGCGACGGAAGACCGAGTTGGACCGAGTTGGACTGCAGTTTGTTCTTTATTCGTCGGCCACGCCACCACTGAGGCGGCCTGAGGAGGGTGATCGACTCCTACAGCGAGACGGAGATCCTGAGTAGGGGAGTGGTACTGAAGATATTTAGTTATGGACCCATTATCGGTTTTGATGCCGACATTTGTTATGACTTACTTTGTGATACATTTGGATGAATGTGGTCACAGACGGCGTCTCAAAGAGACTCGCGTGTCACCTTTTCTCTTCAGAGTGTATGATGTTGAATTGTGAACCTTGCCTACATGGAGATTATTGTGTGTGTGTGTGTGTGTGTCCCCCCCCCCTTCAGCTCATTGATTTTTCTTTGTGCAAGTGTCACAAGTACAAGCTAACCAGGCCTCGTATAAAAGTGTGTTTTAAGCCGTCCCGAGGGGTCGCTTAGAGCCGTGGCTGCGTTCACGAAGCAACGGCTGCAATGCGATTAATCGGCGTCCGTTCACGGGCGCCGCGGCTCACCACGCAGTCGGCGTTCTGGGTGAGCCTCTTCAGCGTGAGCAGCGAGTTGTACGGCTGAACGACCACGTCGCTGACCTCATCCTGGTTTGGGAAGACGGAGTACGTCTGCACCAGCTTCTTTGGGTACCTGCAGATTGAGAATGTTTATTACACACACACACACACACACACAAAAAAAAATGTTTTGGCCTTCAAAATAAAAGCTTTTCCAACGAGTTGCATTCGTTGACCTGTCGTTGAGTTTCTCCAGCAGATAGGACCCGAGCCCCGAGCCGGTCCCCCCGGCGATGGAGTGACACAGGACGAATCCCTACGGAGACAAACGGTTCACCGTCACCCAGCGGCAGCATGTGCCACGTGTGTCTGAAGCTCCCTGTAAACTCTACGGATGCAGAAAGCCAAATGTGTGTGTGTGTGTGTGTGGGTGAGCGAATGCCTCTCGCCCTCGACAGTTATATAAAAGGGAGCGCAGCCCCACCTCACAAATAGGCTCCCTCACCCCCCCAGCACAGCCCTGTAATACCTGCCTTCCACACTCGCCCGGCTATTATCACCAGACATTCTGCGCGGCACACCCTGCCAACATACACACACGCTCGCGGCAGCTCGGCCCACCTTCTTATCCGACGCACACGCGAGTGCACACACTAAATAATAATGTGGGGGTCATAATGTGAATGAGTTACAGAAATTGCAGAGCGTGAGAGGAAATGAGTGTTTTTTCTCTCTCTCCCTCTTTTTTTTTTTTTTTTTTTTTAAAGTGGGAGGCTGGCAGATGAATTAAGTTCAAGAAAAAAAAGAGGCTAAGAATAATCGTGAAGCGTGGCTGGGTTCTCTGCTAGTTTTAAGCTGTCAGCCACTCGCACCATTTTAAGGGAGTTTAAGTCATTCATTTATATTTCCCCGCTATAAGTCATGTTTGAGGACAACCAAGTGTTCCCTGATGAAACTCATGACGATGGAGGAATTACCCAACGGACCATTCGGGGCAGAAGCCTCGGAGACGAAGAGCTACACCTGCAAAATGTCCATTAAAGACGCGAAACAACCACAAATGAGTCGTTGACGGGTTCATTGAGCCACGTTCATTCTGGGTATCGTGCTCCAGTGTGGGAGTGGTGGGTTTGCTCCATGTTTGTGAACATTAGTCAGACACAACTCCTTCCACGGGTTCAATCGGAAATGTTTGGAGGCTCTGTTTGGGGTCAGAGTGTATGTTTACTTTACTATGTCATATTTATATCTACACGCAACACTATCACATGACTTTTTAAAATTAGTTTCTAAAATCACACACAGCCCCGATGCCTCCCAGCAGACTTGCCTCCAGACTGTCGCTGCCATCTGCCTCCCGGTCAATGATGTCAAAGATGTCTTCTTGGATTTTTTTACCCTTAAGGGAAGTGGAAGAAGAAGAAAAAACAGAGCGTGATGTTAGACGCGTTGACATTTTGGTTTTCAGGAGGTCACGAAAAGAAACGCGTCGTTCCCAGCGATCACCTGTGAATATCCACTCGCCCAGTTGTTCCCGGCACCTCCTCCGTGCTCGGAGAGGTAGATGTTCTCTGGGTTGTAGAGGTTTGCATAGGGAGAGTTGAGGATGGAGTGGATCACCCGCGGCTCCAGATCCATGAGCACCGCCCGCGGGATGTAGTGCTCATCGTCAGCCTGGGGAGTTGTAGGAAAA
Organism: Pseudoliparis swirei; assembly: GCF_029220125.1. Lineage (NCBI taxonomy): Eukaryota > Metazoa > Chordata > Actinopteri > Perciformes > Liparidae > Pseudoliparis > Pseudoliparis swirei. Next base: position 20,977,261 of record NC_079410.1, on the reverse strand, counting down.
GAACCAGGAGTCAGCTGGGGATACTGCACAGTCTGAGAGTCGGAGTGACTTCAGTTTGCGCTGCAACATCGCCACCTAGTGGCCCAAAATGGGGTTGCACAAAGACTGAACTTCTACAACTATCTTTCTGATGAGCAGAACAAGATGCTGCTTTTGTAACGCGTGACGTGCGCGGTAACGAAGAGAGGCAAAGTGGCCGCGCGTGCACGAGGTTACCTGATAGAAGAACACGTCCTTCCGGTCGTTCCCATCAGTTGCAAACTCCTCAACGATCCCCTCTGGACTGATGCCATGCTCCGCACACAGCTGCTTCCAAAACTCAAAACCAACTAGAGAGGGGGGGGGGGGAGAGAGAGAGAGAGGCAGGTTAACATTAGGTTTCTCATGACCTGCATTGTTTCCTAAATGACACTGCACATGTGACGTCCGTGTATTGTGCTCGCTGTGTAGAGATCCCAGTATACGTCACGCTGTCGCTGTTGACGTTGTTATCTCTGTTGATCTGAGCCCGACTAGACGCGAGCACCTTGCTAGCTAACGCCTGTAACGTCACGTGACGGATCATCCTCCTCGCTAGCTATAACTTGGACGTTTTAAGGTTCACGTACTTTGGTTTCCACACTGTCCGAGCTGGAGCGTGATGATTTCTCGCGGCATGTTCAGTATCCCGTTGCTCCTTATTTAGCTAGGCTGGCCGCCTGCTCGCTAGCTAGCTAAATAATACAAGAAAGAAAAACAAGTCGACTTGTGCTCAAACTGCTCCGCCGCTAGCGCGCTCCTTCCCGCTTGGTGCTGATGTGACGCTGCGAGCAGACTTCTTCGGTGGTTTATTGGCGGGTTGCTGAGCGATATTAAAAGTGACTACCGCCGCCTCCTGTCTCGGATATGTCGAGTCACAAAGCAGACTTTTCACCACATTACGAAACATATTAGAGGCGGGAAAATCCAGGCAAGATGGACACATCTTATTTACAAGACAACACTTCATATAAAAGCCACGGAGGAAGTGTCCATTCTTTTGTTAAAGTTCTATTTTGAAAGTCTTCGACGGAAGTACTAATGTTTCTACCTTGATGATTCCGGAGTTGATGGAGTGTTCATGTATTGCCCTCCAGTGGCCATTTTGTGTAACTACATATCTGTCCATCTTTTTGAAAAAATTAACAAACCAGTGGTCACAGTTTACATTGTAAATTAAATGAATATCGTGTGTGTGTAATTTGAATATGGCTATTTAAAATGCATTTGGAAGAAGCGGAGTAGTTTTATGGATGTGACAAATGCTCTTGTTTTTAAAATATGATACATTTTGTATACATAAGGAAACGAATTAGTTAGTTAGTTGTTGAACAACATCAATAAAACCTTGCACCACTTTCACTTTATGCACACTGTATATACATTTTCTTTATTTAATTGTGCCTTTCTGTCTGTCTGTCTGTCTGCAATCTAGTCATGACAAGATATGTCATCTGTCGTCATGAGTTATTCTGCCCCCTTGTGGTCACAGAGCGTAACTATCACTGAACACCTCCAATCAAGTTAGACACAATAGCGTCGTATTATTTCCGGTTAAATCGTTAGAAATAAAACCAGCAGCAGGGTGTAGGTAGATAGCTAGCACTGAAGAGTGAAGACAGCCTGTACATCTAGTTTATGGTGCCAAACCGTAAAGCAGATACAGAAGCCTGACCAACCTTTTTCCATATAAAATAACGAATAACTAACTTTTAAATTTGAAGATGCATTTGTAACCAAACAAGAAAGAAAAAAAGCAAGTGGATCAATTACTTATTTCACCTAAAAGTAGACTCCTGCTATTTACTAAACAAAATCAACCGATTCCCATTTCCCCTGAACGCAGCATGACGTGGTGGGGAGGGATTCTGATTGGGCCGCTGAGGACTCCGAAAAACAGTTGTCGCCATATTGTCAACTTTCGAAGAGGCCAATCCATTTCTTTAAAAATGCCCAAATAGTACGTGTCATTTTCCTTTAAAACATTTAATCGCTGTATTTGATAACATACTTTGCTTGTATTTTGAAATGTTACGTGTTAAACGGACACGGCTCGCCACGCTCGCTAGCTGTAGCTGTTAGCCGACGCTGTAGAGGCGAGTGGTGCTGTGGCGCACCTCACGCAGTGAGCGACCTGCGCCCGCTCACCGCTCATGGCTTTATTTGACAAGCGGACTCTATCGACCGTAGACGCAAAGATGGCGCACATTGGCGCAATGCAAGACGCAGCCGTGGAGGACTACTCCGCCCCGCAAGGGTCCGGGGTCTGCCTGCGGAGTCGACCGTGCTCCAGCGAGAGAGACGGCCAGGTGCGGGCCGTCAAGGCGGCTCTCCAGTCCAGCCTGGGGCCCTACGAGCCCGCGCTGACCTACCTACAGTCCGTCCTGGTGTGGGAGCGACCCGTGCAGTGTGTGCTTCTCTACGCGCTGGTCAACGCGGTGTTCTGGTGAGTTTCACATGTAAACGTGGTACATTTCAATGTCGCACTCGTTGCGTTTTCCTCCGTGTTTCGTCGTTCTTGTCGACACGCAGGCTCCTGTGTGGCCGTCAGGTGCGGCGAGCAGCTGGTGACGCTTCACCTGTCGGCTGAAGACAGATGGCCGACTAGCGGCTCTATTTATAGACGCCACAGACACTTCATCAACAGGCAGGAGGCATGATCACAACACAGCTCTTATAGGGCTGGTGTTTACTCAGATATTTGCCTTTTATGTTGTTTACTTGCTGCACTAATTGCTCTGCTGCCCCTGATACCAACACGCAGCTCGCCCTGCCAACACACTCTGTTGGGTTAATCTCTAGCTAAATGGCAGAATCCTGTAACTTTGTTGTAGTCGACACGTTTTGAGGTCTTGTGATCTGAAAGTGGAGCAAAACCCATCGGGACATTAATGTTTCAGGTGAAAGTGGACCACGCTCCTTCAACGATGGAGCCGCGTTAAACCTGCGATACATCTCGATGCAGCCGGTAGCTTTGCCATTGGAGGTGGATGGGGAATTTAATCGTCAACCCTTTTCTTTATTGGGTCCATCTTCCTGTTTCTTAATTCAGAATAAAGGAACCCGTAGGTCACCACTTAAAGGTGATGTCTAACGAGCTGTTTGATTGTATAACTGTGTGTATCTCGCTACTTCTCTCTGTCCTGTGCGGTCTGCTCATGTGTTGGCTCTGGTTTGATTCCCCTCCAGGTTTCTCGCCCTGACCTCGCTCCACATGCTGTTCCTGCTGGCTTCTGGTCTGGCTGTGGTCGCCTGTGTTGATGCCTGGAGAAATAAGATCTTTCCAGTGATTAGAGGTGATATAAGTTGGTTTTAAGTGTTTATCTCTCTCTTTAACAGACTCTTTCATGGTCTGTACTCTTACTTATCTTCCTTCTTGCATTAAATGAACCATATATTATTCCAGAAGTTTCTGTCATTACAACTGATGTGATTTGTCAGAATGTATATGTGTAATCAGCAGTCTGGACTTTGCAAGGGATTTCTATTCCACTAGGAAGAGTTAATATCCTGATGTTGAATTGGTGTTACACATCAAGTGTATACAAAGATAAAAGATGGGATACAAGTTAAAGACTTATATGCAACACAATGTGGACTACTTTGTATCGGTTGCACACGCTGTATGTTTCTGAAAGTGATGCGTGTTCTCTCTCTCCACAGTCAGAAACATGGATGAATCAGACAATGAGAGGTGTGTTACTGTAACAACTGCCTTGAAAGATAACGGCAACAATAATACTCGTATAAGAAGTAGAATGCAGATTACGGTATTCATTTTTCATTCATTTATTTCTAGCTGGGGTCTGGTGCAGCCCGGCATCCTCAGTGTGCCGGAACTGGCCCACCACATCGCTGAGGCCTGGGTCAGTGGGGCCGTGCTTGCGTCCAGTGTGGTGCAGTACAAACGGCACAACCCCGGCAAGGTGAGGACCACACATGCTTTAAATTAAATGCATCTCACGTCGTTTCATTACGTAATCATGCAAAAGCTCAAGTATTTTTTTAAAATATTCTAAATGTAGTGATAGAGTTAATAGTGAATGTCAACATGTTATGCAGCCCTGTTCTGACTGTAGGCGTCAGACTCGACATGGTAGTTGACCTGTATGAAGGTGCTGACCTCCCTCCCTGTGTGCTGTTGCTCTGTCAGTTCTGCATCCTGACCTGTGGACTCTTCGCCGGCCTGGCTGTGGTTGGAAGCCACGTTCCTGGATTGGTGCTCTCCTACTCTGCTAGTGAGTCTCAGCAGTTCAATCAGTAACTACAGATCCAAGCCGCGGCGGCCGGGAGATTTAGCCTGACTCGTCGTATTAAAAATACATGTGTGGTGAAACCAGACCTGTGGTGGCCTCGAGTGTCACGGCCTCGCCTGGGAGGTGATTAAAGCCGGGATGAGGAGCGAGCGAGGGAATGGAGCCAGGTAGAAAGCTAAGGAGGTCAGACTGAGATCGGGTTAATCTCCGCACCTCTAACCAGTGTAGACTGGCGAGCCGGGGAGGCGCTGGCTGCCACGGCCGTCTAACCCGCCGTCTGAAACCACACACAGCTGCTCCCTTCACCCCGCCATGTCTGAATCTACTGAAGCTCACGCGGCCTTAAATGTTGACCGTAATCTCGGATCTGAATCTCTGCTGAACATTAATGCAGCTTTTCTCATCCATTTCTGTCCTAAACCACCCCAACAGGAGTCCCACCTGTCTCATCGGGACATGTGTTCTTGTGCCCTCCTCTAGTGTGGGCGACGGTCCTGGCCCCTGTGGGAGCCTATCACAGGGTGTTTCAGCATGTGTGCGTTAAGCTGGATCCGGTCCTGCAGAGACTGGACTTTAGTGTTTGTGGCTTCATGATGTCAAAGCCTGTTGATAATCAGTGTAAGTATTGCATCACTTCCTCTTTTCTTGGAAGTGTCTGTGTGCTGATCTGACACTGCAAAAAAAATAATAAAAATAAAGTCAAAGCCACAATTAGACCGTAGAGAAAGAAATGTTACGTGCAGCAGATAACATTTTTCCTCGGATTTCACAGCGGGTTATTCTTCCGAGCGTCAATGTTCGATGGAGGAACAGTTCATCGCTGTCCGGATTATACAGCGTTGATATACGGGATGTCTTCAGGCTGCTCATTTGTAGCCAGCAACCCATCTATTTAGACTGAATGACATATTGTTCATGCCCAAGTGTCCTCTGGTGGCACTTGTGGAACTGATTACAAGGCACAGTTCATGACTGTAAATGTAAATCCTGTTGTGTCTCTCTGCAGTCCTGCGGAGGCCTCTCCGTGGTTTAGCCTCAGGGGAGAACAGTGATAGTGAGGAGGAGGAGCTGGCTGCTTTCTGCCCATCAGTAAGTCTCTTGATATTTTAATTACAGGGTTCGTACGGTCATGGAAAACCTGGAAAAGTCATGGAATTTTAAAATGGTCATTTCCAGGCCTGGAAAAGTCATGGAAAAAACTTAAATCATAAAAGTTTTGGAAAAGTCATGGAAATGTGTTGTCATGTTCATTCACGCCGAGTTTAAAATAATTCATGTGTTTTTGAAAGGAAGACACTCAAAATCTAAGCCGGCATACGCTCTCATACTGTCGGCGCAATTGTTATTTTTTCTCGTTGCGAGTGAACTGGGAAGTTCGCTGGCCATAGCAACAGTAGCTCAGGAAGCGGTCGGGATAATGTAATTTGTTTCATTTAAGGTGTATTGTACGCTTTGTAATTCTCATTGTTTGAATACTACATTTTCAAAAATGTTCATGTATCCACCGAGAGTTCAGTTCAGTCATGGAAATTCGGTTTAAAGTCCTGGAAAAGTCCTGGAAATCCACTGGTCAACATGTGTAAGAACCCTGTAATTAATCCGCTACTAATTCTGTAGATCTGAATGTTAAGTGACATCTTATTATGCCTCATAATATTCTATATTACGCCTGAGGCAATAATACAACTTGTAAAATCCGTAACATTTTCAATCTTCTGCCTCTCCTAGTTTGACGACGCCATCGTCGCGAAAGATCTCTCTCTGACGGACTCCGAGCACTCTGATGCCGAGGTGTCCTACACTGAGAATGGGACATTTAACCTCTCGCGTGGCCAGACTCCGCTCACGGAGGGCTCTGAGGGTAAGCGTGCAGGTATTCCACGTTTCTCCTCCATTTATTTTCTCGTCCCTAACTGTGTCGCCGTCCGTGTTTTTCTGGGTCAGATTTTGACCGCCACAGCGACACTGAGGAGTCCTTCGCTCGAGACCTCCAGGGCTTCCCCTCCATAAACCCCGACGCCACCCTGATGGACGACGACGACGACGACACGAGCATCGGGCTCCCGAGTCTGGGCCTGTCCGGGCTCGCCGGTCACCGGGCCTCGGCGCTGGATGCTCATCTGGACTCGGATCAGGAGGATCTGGATGCAGAACTTTCTCTCAGCGGCCTGCCGCCCGCCTCTGACTTCGCCGGAGACTTGGCCGGAGTCATCGCCAGCAACATGATCCAGGCAGCGCTGGCCGGGGCGCTGCTGCCTCGGCCTCCTGCCGGCCAGCGCAGACAAGACCCCCCCAGGGCCAGAGCCCACCGGAGCTACCGCAAGCAGTCCAGCTCCGAGCTGGACACGGACTTGGACATGGAGGACTTTGAAATGCTGGATCAGTCTGAACTGAACCAGATGGATCCCCTTGGAGGAGGAGGAGGAGGAGGGAGTAGTAGAAGGGGGGAGAGCCAGGGGTCTAACTTCTTGTCTAGCCTGCTAGGTAAACCACAGTAATGTGTGTGTGTGTGTGTGCACATGCATGAGTGCAACTTCATGGGCGGTGTTCATGTGATGAGCTGTGCGTGTGCGTGTGTGCGTGTGTGTGTGTTGTGTGTGGTTCCAGAAGCTCTGCTTCTAATTGGCGTCAGATTATCACTGTGAAGAATTCATCTATTTCTACCTTTCTTTCTTTCCTCCCTTCCTTTTAAACCCTGATCATCCACACTTTTACTCTGTCGAAGCAAGAGGAAATGCAACATGAAACACGTCACACATTATTATTAACCAGCATTGTTGAGCCGTGTTGCAGTCGTGTGGACCCAGAAGTTACGAGGCTTCTTGTGAATTACTTCAGAATACAGAACGGTGCCCTTTAAATCTTATTTACTTTACAGGGCTTTTTAACATGGGACCAAACCCGACATTCCTATTGGTTGAGCTGAGCCACATGACTTTGGCAATAACACTATGGAGCAGCGTTACGTGTTGATATAGCTCAATACACCCCTCATTAGTTTGTCAAATTATTTTCAAAGAAGCAGAACTTATTGCTCTGTTGATGTTCTCTGTATCGGACATTAATTTAGTTCCAGGTTTACAGATTTTAATTACATTTATTTAGACTCTTTTCAGCAGTTGACATTTTGGACAGTGATTTAATTTCCATGATTAATATGAATAATATTTGCATATGTCTTTCAGTTCTCAGTGAGATCTTTTTATAAAATGTTTTCTTTTCTCTGCTGTCGAACATACCCAAAACACCCGAGTCCATCATAGTCTCACCCGGTCTGACCCGGAGGAAATCATCTTTATTGTTCATTGTGTTGATGAACTTGAGCCCCAGGAGAATGTGAGTATGTTCGGAATATTTTAAATGTCGCTGCCTTTTTATTACAGCTCAATAGTATATGATGTCCATGTTTAATACTTTGAGAGTCCTCAGCTTTGTGTGCTTCTTTCTCAAGAGTAATATTTAAAGAAACACGTTTCTTTAACTTTTAACCTCTTAGTTCATTTCGTTGACATTCATGCTGAACTTTTTTTTTAAGAGAAAAAGCTGATGTTCTTCAATATATAGATATTTAACTATTTTATTGGGGGAACATGTTTACATCCAAATTGGGTATAGAACTTCACCCTTTATATCCTTTTAAAAGTGTTAGTTTGTAAAGGTTTTATGTGGCTTTAATGTGCCGGTCAGCCGGATTTCCTTTAGACGGTCAAACCGCGTCAGTGTGACAAACCTTCACCGTGGAAATGGCACTTAAAAAAATAAGCCACAGTGAAGATTTATTCAAATGAGAAAAAGCTTTTTAATAAGTGCATTGCTCACTTTAATTGTGATATTTTGAGAGGACAATTATAGAAGCAGCTATTATATAACACAATATAAAACAACTGCTGGATCCACATTCAGGAGGTGAAGTAGATATAAATGTGCACTTTTTAGGACTTTGCTGGGATCGTTATGCTGAAACGAGAGCGGGTCGCCCCCGGGTCGTCCTCTGGTCACCAGAGTGATGCTCATTGCTGCTCCAAGAAGAGTCGGTTCCTCCGTGTGGGTGACCTGTAGTCAGTGTGATCATGTGACGTGCATCGTAGTGGATCTGCTCTGTAACTGGTTTTGATATGTTTTGATGTGCAAATCTTATTGAATAAAATGTTTCAATGAAATCCGTCTTATTGGCTTATTATTGGGTGTATATTGTTTCAAGTGGCAGGCGTTGAGAGTGGAATTGTAATCTCAGATGAAGCTCGTGAGACGGTTCTTGAAGTTATGAAACGGTCTCAAGTTAATCTCCAGGACCTACATAAATCAGCGAGAAGATGTTTAATTCTGTATAGTTATTCTCAACGCTCGTCATCGGTGCCACCAGGCCGAGTCAGAGCAAAATCATGCAGGTTCACCAGGGACGCCCTCGGCTCACCAGTATGTTTAGTCAGAGGATATTAAGTAGAAAATAGTAATAGTATATGTAAAATTAAAAGGTAATTTAATAGTATGTTGAAAAAAGGTCATCAAAACATACTATATAGTATGAAATAAAAAAAATCTAAGGATTGAATGTAGAAAAAGCAAAAGTAGTGGTTAATGAACAGGTCACAGGTCATTGTATAGTATCTAAAAGAAAGTCATGGAATAGTACTTTTCATATGATACATTATATAAATATATTAAAAAAATATATATATATTTAAAAAATATACAAATAAAATATATATAAATAAACATGTATATATATATATAAAATCATGTTATAGTTTCCCTAAAAATGTCAATATAGTATGATTTAAAAAAAATCAGTCATAGTATAGGAATACAAAGAAATAGTTTGGTGTGTCATAAAACAAGTCCCACATGCCCAGGTATCGTTTGTCATTAAAAACATAAATGTCATTACATTCAACTCTTGAGTCAGTGAACAGGTTCAGGACCGCCGCTCAGTGTTGCTCACACGTCGGGTCAATAAGAGCCGATTGAGCCCGTGTGCAGAGTCTCGAATCGCTCTGACCTAAAAGGGCAATAGGAAGGCAAGAAGAAAATATCTGACGTGAGATATCATTTTATTTTAATATAAAATACATAAATAAAGCATCTGCAGGTGGCATCAGGAGCATGTGCACATGTTATAAACACACATACGATGTGTCGGACTCAAACACACCATCAGGCATTCAATCACCCTACAAAATATAGTAGAAAGAAAGCAAATGATGGTCGCTGCAGCCATTTGAGGATATGGTCCATAGATCGATCTCACGTGGACCAATGCCTGCACAGGACAGAGGTCACATGACAACAAGAAGCACTGCAGCTACTACCGCAGCTCGACTTAAAAGTTGTCCCTGGAGGCACCGATCCAGAAGCAGTTAAATCCACCAGAACTCAACTGTTAATCAATCAAACGGCTGATCTCAGATCAGTGGAACCAGAAGTCTCTACATTTAAGTAGACATACCTCTCATATGGCACATAACAACTCCCACTAAAATGTTGCACACAAAAACACAACCCCAAAACTAAATAAACTTGGTTTTGTTCCAAAACAAGGAACATATTTGGAAAAAGAAAACTTTAAAATCACTTTCTGACTAAAATATCCTTTACTGCCTTTATTATCCTCTCCTTTCCTGAAGATAAAAAAAGAAACTGTTTAACTAGTTGAATTCAGTATTATTTAGTTCCTGTATACAAGTGCAGGTTTTTTGTTTTGAGAAAAGTGACCAATCAGACTGGTGGGAGTGGGGGTGGGGGGGCGTTCCTATTTCATTGAAGGTGCACTGGGTAAAGACCAAACATACAAGGTACTGTATAGTGAGCATGACAGGAAAATATAGGCATAAACAAACATTCTTCAGAAAATATATAATATAGTGCCGTTTTCTGATAAGTCCCTAAATGTTGAAAAAAAAAAATTGAGTACAAACTGTAAAAACAACTTTTTATCTCCCTTAAACTTCCTCAAACAAGCAGCACGAGGTGGGGCTGAGCGTGGAGGAGGGACTCTATTCCCCCGTGTTCCTAAGTGACCAACGGGGACACCGATTCTAGAAATTGATCCGGTATTCCTGCTGCAACAGAACAGGCACCATTCCCGAAGGAGACGTCTGCTCCTTTGAGTACAAGTGTTTCCAAAATGTCACACTTAAAATGACATTGTGGCCTGTGAGCGGCCGCCGTCTGCTGCACCTCCCCCTCAATACTGGATCATTAAAAAAAAAAAAAAAAAACGTCCCTATTCGTCAGCCGGGGAAAATATGTAAATACCAAAGTTACCGTTTAACCCTCGTCCACCGACAACTATTGAACAAAGCAGCAGAGCGGATTGATATGCGAGGGCGTTCGAGTCCCTCGAGTTTATATAAAGCCTCTGTATACCGTAGACATATTTGTATCTCAAAACATAATTATCTTCTTTCATTTAACGACGATATTCAGACTTGCCGCTAAAAAAAAAGAAAAGCTCGTAGAAAAAAAAGGGTGATATTTTGCCGTTTGTTCCAACGACCAGAAAACAGCCAACAGCTTCTTGACCGGAAGAACGTTCACTGATTGGGATGTTGAGCTAAACTTGGAGGCAGACTCCGATTGTAACGGGTGGGTTCAGAGGAGGGTAGACAGCAGCGCTGAGCGGGGGGGGGGGGGGGGGAATCAGAGCTCAGGCAAAGCTGCGTTAGCATAGACATCATCATCATCATTCTCATCATCCTACTGGTAGAAAATGTCATGGAAGTGAATACATTTGATACACGTGTGTGTGTGAGCGTTTCTGTGCGTGCGTTTGTCTACGAGAGTTGTATTTTGAACGCTCCCCAGGCGTGGAAGCAGCGGCTGAAGCAGTGCGGCTCGTTTCCCTTTCGCACCAGCCGCAGCTTCCTGGGGTGTTCGGTGTCCTTGGAGCGCATGTGCTGGATGTACACCTGGAGAGGAAGAGGAGTCATTAGTAAGCCGTTGCTATGGATACGCAACACCGACACATAGTTTGAACACGCGTAGACACACACATGAAAAAAAAAATGTATGTGCATAAAACTGCAGTTTCCCACTCACCTGGCAGGCTTTGAGACTGAGTTTGATCTCCACCTGGCTGGTCTGAGTACCGACCCACATGTACACCTGACGGGAAACAAGGAAGTTTGGAGACATTTAAAAAAACAACACCATAAACCAGCAATACATCAAACCATACCGACATTTAGATGAATCTATGATCGATTATTACCTCTTTGCCGTTGTCTAGCAACATGATGTCATCATCGGCCAGGTCGTCCTGACAAAAGTCGGAGCACTTCTCCGACACAGAGAAGTAGCCCTTCTCATTTGAACACCTGAGGGAGGGAGGTGGAGGAAGAGTGATATGAGAGAGAGGGGAGATGGGTACAGAAAGATGAGAAAATAAGTTGGTATTAGAATTGCATCATCATTTTTTATTCTTCTTTTAACTATAATAACTATAACACTTTCAGATAATGTTCACCCACCTGAAGAGCCGAGCATATTTCATATAATCTGCATCTTCATCGTACTGCTTCTGAGAGCCAATCCCCACCCAGAAGAAGTTCTCTGGCTCCTCCCCCTCATTAATTACCTAGGAGACACATTTAGTTAGACTACATATGCTACCATAAAGAATCTATTAGAGAGATATTAAAAATAAAATACAGAAAGACACGTCACAGAAGCTAAAGTAAGTCTCAAAATACTTCACATTTCTTTTTGGGGAATAAATACATAAACATACAAAATAAAAATAAAGTTAAAACAATTTGAGTAATCCAAGTGGTACTCAAATCTAGAAAGGACATTCTCTGATTCAGATTTGTTGTTGTTAAAACCTTTCAGATAGTTGACTATTATCAACAACAACAAACAATAAGTGAGTTGATATTAAAGTGCAGGACGCTGAAAGGTGAGAGGGAGCAGTTGAAGACTAAGAGACTTAGTATATATAATAATAGTCAGCTGACGTTATAGTGCAGCAACGAAAGGAGTTGAAATTTACTTTTGAGGTGGCATCAAAAAGGCTGCGTTATACTAGTATATGTTGAGTATTTAAAGTCACACACAGACAAACACACACACACCTGTTTGCTGTACGTTTCATCAAACATGCAGTTCATGATGTCCTCGGCCAGCTTGGCCTCGTCGGGGTCGGCGGCTCTGCCCACCCAGGTGTAGACGATGCCCTGATTGTCTGTGCTCTCAAACGGTACCTGCAGAAAGCAAACACACGGCTCATCAGCGACCCGCCGGACATCTTGGTCATCATATTGTAAAAGTAGGAGGAAGACGCGGGAGACTTCTCCGGTGGAACTTGACACAAATGACTGCTATGTTGCTGTTATTGTAAGAAAAATACAAATCAAAACCTTGAGAATGAAGCAGAACTCTGAGTTGAGGTTGCTGGAATCTGTTCCAATCTGGATGGTCCTAAGAAAGAGATGAAAGAAAAAATAGTCATACAAAATAAAAAAAACTCCTCTGGGAGCTCGTGAATCTGATTTCTTTAGAGGAAGCTAGGGGACAGCGCTGGTCTAAATGGTGATGATGTCACGGCGTCTACCTGCTGCACAGTGCGCTGCCATTGGTGCGAATGTGGTAGAGGGAGGGCTGAGCCGAGTCCGTCTTCTGTTTCCTCTTCCCTTTGTGGATGATGAACTTCCGCTTGAAATGGGACAGGAACTTGAGGTTCTCCTGCTGCTGGGTCATACGCACCACCTAAAAACAGCAAGAAAAAGCCACAACATTGTAAGAAAAAATAGAAAAAGGACGGTGAAAAGTACAAACATGAATAAATGTATCCCGATACCTTCAGTTTTCCGGGGAAAAGACTTTCAAACTTCTTCTGCAGCGAGAAGGTGAAAGTGAGCCAGCCCATGTTGGAGGCCTGCCTGCCCTGCCAGAAGTACACCACACACTGGAAGTCCTCTTCGGGCTGTTTGTCCTCTTCCTCCCGTACTGCTGCTCCTCTTCCTCCTTCACCGCCTTCACCCTCCTTCTTATCCTCGTCTTCATACTCCACAGCGACCCAGTACCTACAGAAGCAGAACGAGATTAGTGCAATGACAACGACTCACAGGACAGTTCCATGCCAGTGGAGCAACTTCTCTTCCACGTGTGCAGACATGTTTTCATATTACGGTCGAGCCCTGGATTCTCTATACAGGTTCCATTTAAAAATACAATTTTAAAACTTTTAATTTCAAATACAAAAGATGAACTAGAGACTATGTTGCGATGGGATTAACACATATTAAAGCCCCGTGCATACATCCAGCCGTGTTTCCCAGTTTGACTCTGCACATGCCCCCCCCCCCCCACCCCACCTGCAGAGGAAGACGTAGCAGTCCTGGTTGTTGAAGTGGCCGAACTCCTCCTCGGGCAGCCGAGCAAACTTCTTCCCCTCCAACACAAATCCTTCCATGCCGTCGAGATCCTCATTCCATTCCTCCATCAGCGGTTCGGCCTAGACAGAAAAGAGTAAATATGTAAGAAGTGGAGGTTTGCTTAATTCACCCATCACTCGTGCAGTATGAATGATGAAATAATAACCTCCGTAAGGGGCATGGCGGGCTGCCTGGGAAGGAAGAGGGCGGTGAGGTCAGCTTTCATCTGGTCTTTCTTCTCTACGTCCTTCTTCACCTGAGAGACGGAGACAGACTATTTTACGAGCCACTGGTAACCGTTGATTGGTAGCATCCACATTTATATATATATGTTTTTAAACACACACATATGTATCACTAACCTTGCCCAGTAGGTTGTCCTTGTTGTGTACAGCCTCAGCTGCTCTGGTGTAGTCCACCTTCAACACATCATCCCAGTTCTTAAACTTGGCCTTGTACACCTGAGGAAGAGGAAGAGGAGAAACCAACATTAAACTATACCATATGCAGAATATAAGCTAAACTAGATAAAAGCATTTAACCGATGTGTCTACCATTGTACTGGATTTCATATGCACAATAGTAATAATAATAGGGTTAGAGTTAGGGTTAGGGTTCACAGTCTGGTTCTGGTCCACTCTGGTTCAGTCGAAACATCAAACACTTTCAATTTGTTTGTCCTGAAGTTGAAACACTAATGTACGTAACCAACAACGGTAGATTTGTACATGGCAGAACCAAAGCAGGTACCGAGGCTCAGGTCACACCTGGCTTAGGGAGTGCCGCCTCAAACTAGATGCGTCGACAACAGTAAAAACAAACAGACGCACCAGTGCCCTGAACAATTACACTGAAACCAGTTAAGCCACTTTACAAACGAGCACTTAAAACATGAGCAAAGCACTTTCACTCCTGCACAGATTATACATCTCGATGACCTCATTGAATATGCAACTTGGTGCTGAGACTACAAAGCCATACCGCCACTGCCACTTGTAGTTTACATCTACAGAAGAATACTAATTGTGTCACTAGTGGGTTTATGTGAGGAGATTACACTATTCTGTTGCGAAAAAGTGCAGTATATATATATATAAATAAATAAAGTTATATATATGTATATATATTTAAATATAGTTAGTTACATATAATATATATATGTATATATATATATTTAAATATAGTTAGTTACATATATATATATAACTATGTATTATTTATAAAACTAATATATAACTATATATATATATATAACTATAGTTACATATGTATATATATAAATAAATGAGGTATTACCTGGCACTCAGTGCCCTCCAGGTTGCGGGTGACGCAGGTGTGTTTGGGCCGATGCAGCATGGAGCAGATCTCCTGACCCAGCTTTAAGGCAGCGGCTCGGACGAGACGTGGAGACTTCCTCCCGATCCAGATGAACACATCTGACCAGCAGTCCAGGATGTACACACCTGTCGTGTCCAACAGAGATTGCACCTGAGGAGAGGGATGGAAATATGGTGCAAGACGTGAAGAAAGTGGAGGAGGTCAAAAACAGTGTAAACATTTGGTGGCATTATTTCCTTCGTCATGCCTTCAAGGGAATACGCGGCAGATGAACATACCAGTCTCATCTCTGGCGAAGTGTCCAGTTTTATCTTGTGGTCTTTGTGCTCAACTGACAGCTTGTAGTTGATCTGTGGCAGCTCCAGGTAGCCCAGACCCAGGCCCACCTACAGGACAATGAGAAAGAAAACATCAGACATGTGTGTTTAGCATTCCTTCTCTTGCAGTTCCACAATCGGTTCAATACACTCGTAAATAAGAAAAAAGACAAACTAAATATAAGCCTATAACTCCCGGATGTTTACCAGAGTACAATTTAAATCATACGAGTCTAGTCTGTATTTTCACGGTCAGTCGGGGTAAGTTTACAGCTGCTGGAGCTTGAAACTCAAAAAAGACATACAGTCTTGGTCTAAAGAACTCAGAGTCAGGAATCAATTTTTCAGAGCAAAAGAAAAGTAAAAAAGTAAAGACACTAAACAGCTACTTCCTCATAGCACTGCAGCCGTGTCACCATTTAAACAGGGTGAATGGATTGGTTTATGTGTGGGGTGGTGTGTGACAGGGATGTGTGTGTGCGACGAGCCTAAATATAATGACCACCAGTGGTCGTGATGGCAGATCACTACACCCGTTTGACGATATTTTTCACAAAGCACTCTGGGTATTTGGCCCATCCCACATACTGCACAGCATGGGGCCAGCAACACAAACACAGTGACACATGACTTCAACCTGTGATGAAGCAGAAAGCTCAACAGTGAATCCTAAACAACTCCGACAACACTGGCCACATTTGCCTTAACACTACCACTTTAGACCACATTAACAGGATACATTAGTCAGGGAGAGTAGTACTCTATACATTAAAAATAATTACCTTGTATAGTATTGGTCTAGGAGGAGAAAAGTCGTCGGGTACGTGTTTCTTGATCTCCTCTGGTTGTCCTCCCAGTGTCTCCCAGAAGCCCGGAGGCTCCTGGTTCTGCATGAGGGTCGTGATCTCCGCCTTCCCCTTACGCTCATTCTTATTGATCTTTTCTCCAAATAACCTTAAGGATGAACACAATGCACACACACACGCTTTGCATCACCACACTTTATTTTAGTTCACGTTAAATCGTGACTAACATCGAAACCGGCTGGAGATTTTCCTTAGAAGTGTCAATAAGTTTGTGTTCCTTATTGATTTGTGTCCTACCTCGCCTTTGTGGTGGTGCTGAGAGCAGCGTTGGCTCCTCTCCAGATAAAGATGTCCGGGCCTGTGTCCAACAGGAAGACATACCTGGCAAAAAGAAAACACATGATGTCATGGACACAATAAAGGAGCCGGAATAAAAAGTGTGTCAATCAAAGAGAGGAGGGATGCAAAGTATTAGAAAGCAGGGACGTTGCGTTAATCTAGAGCAGGGGTCAGGAACCTTTTTGACTGGGAGAGCCATAAAAGCCAAATATATTTCATTGAGAGCCATATCGTATAATAAATTAAATATGTCTTGCTTTTAATGCGACTTCGGGTGATGCATGATGCTGTACATACTGACAGACATTAACAGAAAAAATGTACGAATGGAGGACCGTCCAAAGACCGAGGTCTGTCGGCTCCTCTGAGATGAGGAGTTGGACGGCCCCTCCCCTAACCCTTTAACCCCCCTCCCAACTACTACAGGCACACAGACAGTACACACACATATGGATCAAAACATAAAATGTCGTACAAGCAACAACAACAAAAACAGAACAGGAAAAAGAAAAACAAAACGAAAAAGAAAGAGACATAGTAAAAATAATAATAAAAGGCAAATGTGAACTACTGATAACTTAGAAAAAATAAATAAATAATAATATCACGAACATCAAATTATGTATATACATTTTTTTTTTTTTTAAATCTTTCCTCTATTGTACTGTGCCGCCAGGCTGTATATCAATATTAATAACTTTCAAAGTGAAGTGAGATGGCGTTTAAGGCGAGAACCAAATGCCTTGGTGGTGGATGCCGATTTGACCTCGTCCGGAATTTGTCTCCAGAGCTTTGAACCTCTACAGATGAAGCTTTTAAATACAATGTCGACTGTATGTTTATTTATATGAATGCCACCACGCAGCCGCGTGTTATGGTCGTAGACATTTGTGTTCCTTGTGAACATATGTAACAGATTGTGGGGCAGATTATTATTCATAAATCTGTACATAAAAATTCCTGTCTGACACAAATGTAGATCTGTAAATCTCAGAATGCCCAATCGCTTAAAAAGCGGCTCAGTGTGTTCGTTGTTCTTCGCATTGCAGATGATCCGTACAGCCCTTTTTTGTAAAATCTCGATACATTTAACCTGAGTTTTAGCTGCGGATCCCCAGAGCATATTACAATTCAAGAGGTGCGGATGGACAAGGCTGTGGTACAACAAACGCAGATTTTCTGTTGAGAGTATATTTTTTGCGGAGCGCAGGGCAAATGTGCCGCTTCGTGTGCCGCTTCCAACAGCTGTCAATATGTTGATGCCAGCGCAAATTGTCGTCAATATAGACACCAAGGAACTTGGTGCACTGGACTTTTTCGACATTAGCCCTGTCAATCTCAAGCCTAAAATCTTGATCTGGGAGATTATTTGATTTAT
Organism: Pseudoliparis swirei; assembly: GCF_029220125.1. Classification (NCBI taxonomy): domain Eukaryota; kingdom Metazoa; phylum Chordata; class Actinopteri; order Perciformes; family Liparidae; genus Pseudoliparis; species Pseudoliparis swirei. The sequence continues at coordinate 20,959,435 of NC_079410.1, read as the reverse complement.
TTATTAGCATATAATTAGTTTTCTGTGCATTTCGAGATAACTTGTTCGCTTTGAACCAATCCGATACGATTTTTAGCTCTTCATTTGCAGTTTGATATAAGTTATCGTGGTCCTTCGATGAAATATAGATAGTTGTGTTGTCAGCAAAGAGGATGCTTTTAACACGTTTTAAGACTTTTGGAAGGCCATTTGTGTACAATATAAATAGCAGGGGTCCTAATACAGAACCCTGTGGTACTCCACAAGTTATGTCATATGATTTTGATTTGAACCCCTTGTATTTCACATATTGTTTTCGACCACGAAGATAACTTTTAAACCACTCGAGTGCCGTACCTCTAGCATCATAATGGCTCAGTTTTTTTTTAAGTATCGAGTGATCGATCGTGTCAAAAGCTTTAGAGAGGTCCAGGAATAATGCCAGAGTGTTCTCTCTGTGTTCAAGTGCAGTGTATGTGTCAAACAGAAACTCAGTGACCGCGTTCTCAGTCGAGCGCTTTGGTCGAAAACCGTATTGGCTTCCGTATAGCAAGTTATGCTTTGCAACAAAGCTGTAGTCATTTATGAACAAGCTTTTCCAAAATTTTGTAACAGAGATATTGGACGATAGTTAGTAAAGTAAAGCTTTTCTTTGGCTTTGTAAATGGGGATCACTTCAGCGATCTTCATATCATCAGGAAAAACTACCTCCGATAATGATTTGTTTACAAGATGTGATAAAGGAGTGGCCAACGATTGACCAAGTTGTTTGACTAGATTCATGCTGATACCGTCGTGACTGGCGCTTTTCTTTGGCTTAAAGCTGTTTATTAGTTTAGAAATTTCAACCGGGTCGACAGGATTAAGAAACATCGATTGAATTGTGGACGATTGACCAAGATACTCAGCAAATGAGTGATCAGAGCATCCAATTTGGTCTGCATATTTCACACCTATGGTAGCGAAATATACACAGAACCCATCTGCAATCTTTTCAGGGTCAACTTCCTTTTTGCCATTGACATAAAACACATCCGAGATACGAGACTTGTCATTGGATTTGTTAATGATCGAGTTAATCACTCGCCAAGTCTTCCTTGAGTCGTACTTATATTCATTGAGGAGTTTAGAGTAGTACAATTGTTTTGCGTTTCGTTTGGCTTTGTTTAATATATTTCTGTAGGTGAGAAATTTTGCCTGCACAGGATGACTGTCTGGTTTTCCCAGCTGGAGTGTAACGCGACACGTAGAGACAGAAATGACTCTGAACAGATGGCTGTTTAGTTTATTAAAAGAACAAAGACGTGCTATAGAGAAAAGGACCTTAAATTACTGCTGCTGTAATCTGGTGCTATAGAAAAAATTACAGGGTGGCGGGCGGAGATATATATTTTTTTAACTCAAAATTGTCTGGGAGCCATATGCCGTCACCAGAAGAGCCATATATGGCTCGCGGGCCATAGGTTCCCGACCCCTGATCTATAGGAATGTACGAATGTAAGTGGTGGAGATGGCACAAAGGGTGTGAGGTTACCGTGGGTCGAGGGAGGAGGCCTTCAGATGGACAGACTCCAGTCTGATGTTCTTCTTGCCGTAAACTCTGTACAACCTGATTCACACGTTATTAAAACCTGAATTAGAACATATTTTCAGACAAAGAGCATTTCATTTCAATCAATTACAGCTGAATGTGAAAGATATGCGCCGACAAAGTTGCAAACTAAAGCCAAATATAAATAAGATTCTGCATTTGACACAGCTTAAAAAAAAGAAGACTAATAGAAATAGTGCAAGATGAGTTCTGAAAAAATTACTTGACAGAGTAGTGGTTGTCCTCCACAGTGTAGAATCCGCTGGCGGTTCCTCCTTCAATGTAAGAGATCGCGTTGTTAAACACCTGAACATGAGACAAACAGCAAGTTACAACTACACGTAGTGGTTGGTTATTCATAAAGATAGTTACTGTATCCATAAAAGTCATATTCAATGTTCAACTGTGAAGCAAAGGCATTTCCCGTAAACTAAGTTTTGATTGATCTGAAGTTTCTTGCTAGTTCAAGTTGGATATTTGTGTTTATCTCTGTGTGCAGCCTGATAAATTAGCATATATATATACACATACAGCACTGAACTCCTCGCTCTCATCGCCCATCTCTTCCCGTATAGTCCTGCACTCGGCGCCAAGGAAATTCCTTAGATTGACGGCGTGGATGGCAGAGCCGGCCTTCTTGTCGAGCGTGGCTTCCTGCCCGATCCAGTAATAGATATGCCAGTTCAATGCGCCGTTGTCATCCAGGAAAGTCTACAAATGCAAAAGAAAAAAAAGAAGATGTCTTGGGACACAGTCCAGGAAAACATACAGATGGTCTAGTAGTTGCTAAGAATGATCAATGTTGTTAGATTATTCCAATTTGAAATCAAAGTAATGACTGTAAATGATGGCAGATTGTACGCGTTACCTTGAGGATGATGTAGCAATCGGCCTCGTAGAACTTGCCATGGAAAGTTTCATCCACTAGCATCGGAATAAAGTTCTCTATCTGCCAGACCGATACACCTGGAACCTGTGGGACAGGGAACCGGCGAAGATATTTACACTGAAAAATATAATTTGGCACATTCTGACGCACTTTGGTTGGTTGTTGCTGAAAAATGAGAGAGAGAGATAAAGAGATTGAGAAAGAGAGATATTACCTGCCCCACATCCTCCAAATAGAACTCAGAGTAGTCCAGATGAGGTTTCGATAGACTCTGGTCCCAGCGCCGGACCTTTAACTCTGCATATTTCAACTCCCCGTTCTCCTGCAAAATTAGCAGATTTCTAGTAAATACAATGACGATGAATCCCATTGTGTTTATTATTCTTCCTGTGGGCTGCGTTGACATCCTTCTTTATCTTTCTCCTTACCTCCATGTTCTTCTTATCATGTGCAACATCAGTCATGCCCTTCAGCACCTGCTTTGCCTGATCGTCCTCAGAACAGTCCTTCCTCCTTCTTAGCCTCATCTTCCTCGCCAGGGGATCTCGGGGGCTGGCTCCTGGACACAAGTGGATACAGATAAAAATTTAAGTTTTTATAAAATACACAAGTTTTACAGACAGAATAACCAAAGGCACTGATACTGTATACATTCATGCACCTACAGTTATAGATACACGTACCTCCTCCAGCAGCAGCTACAGTCGCAGGCGAGGCCCCGGCCAGCCGGAGCTGGTTTTGCAGGGAGAAGTCAATGTTGTACCACTCTGCTGCTTTGTCGACGGGTTTAGGAGGCATCACCAGGTTAGGGTTCTCCCGTACATCCAGAATCTACAGAGAGATATGTGAATAGATCAATATTTGTGTTTATCTTGAAACAATACAAATACATATATGTATTAGATGACAACATTGCAGAGTACTACATGTTATTGCTATATCCCTTCAGGTCCTGTATATCATTTATGCATATATTCCTTAAGAAACTTAAAATGTACTGCATTTTTTATTTTTTCCTCCATCAAATTTACAACATCACTATACAGTATTAATTTAAAGTTGTTCTCATCACTTTACCCAACTGTATTCTGTTTCTTTCTAAGATCTATTGTGACATAAATTAAGTCAAACATGTTCCAGAACAGTATCATTTGATTACTTTATAAGTGGCTTTAGTATCGTACCTCTAAATCAGTCAAGAAGTGGATGGCCTCAGGCAGTGTTACTAGGCGGTTTTTATTCAGCACCAGCTTCTTCAGCTTACCACACCTAGAATACAACACAAATCCACAAAATCACACAATCAAATATTCTTGTTGGGTGACAAAATGTGACAGATTACCAATATATTTTTGCATAGCTTTTAAATGAACCTTAAATGGTTCTTCAAAAAGACTCAGCCTTTCAGGAAAACATATTCGAATCCAACTCAATATTTTTATTTTATTAAGTTGACTTGATTCAGCCAACTTGAAAATGAAAATCACATGTTTTCCACTGTTGAGTGATCGATAACAGCACCCTCAAACTAGTTGTTAAACTCACCTGCAGAGGCCCTCTGGGATGAGTTCCAGGTTGTTGTTAGCGGCCATGAACTCAGTGAGGCTGGACAGTTTGCCCACGCCTGGTGGAATCCCATCAAAGTCCAGTTTGTTGGAGTTGACATACAGCTTCTTCAGTTTGGCCAGCTTACAGATTGCAGACTGGATGAAGACACACAAGCAAACATAAACAATCCAAACATTTTACACCACTTATACTACTTAAAACAAAATGATAGATTGCTCTTTAAAGGGTTGGTTCACCCACATTCACATATTTCTCTGTATTCAGCCATATAGTTGGCCCAGATTGTGTAATATTCATCTCTCAAATTTCTGCCAGCATCCAAACAGCATACAATTTAATTTGTGCATTAATATTTAAACAACTCCATCGACATAGTTTTCTAAACACTGGTAATACAAACAGCTTGGCTTCTAGAGCAAGATGCATCATTATTATTGTCCTTACGGGCAGGGAGGTGAGCTGGTTGCGGCTCAGGTTAAGCGTCTCCAGCTGAGTCCACTGGTCGATGCAGAGGGACAGTTCTGAGATCTGATTACTGCTCAGGTTGAGTCTCTTCAAACTGCTCAGTGAGTAGAGGCACTCTGGCAACCGAGTCAGGTCGTTACATGACAGGTCAACATCTGGGAGAGACAGAGGGAACACGTGTCGGTAAAAGGTACGAGTGTGGTTCTCCATTCCGATATAAAGTATTTGCAAAATCAATAAAAACATTTTTAAAATAAATAAATAAACAAAGAGTATGATGATAGACAAAAAGTGACACATTTGTGAAAAATGTACTGCATTGCTCTGTCAATATAAGAAGGAAAATGTCCCTAAATAAGTGGAAGAAACCAGAGAATGTGTGAGTGTGTGTGTGTGTTACCTGATAAATGCGTCAGACCCTCCAGGCTGGTCGGCATGTTGCTCTGGGTCCTCTGGGTGTTCCTCAGGTGGAGAGTCTGTAATGCCACCATGGCTGGCAATTGGCTGCTCAGACAAACAGAGATGATAATATTACTAACAAATAATAATAATAAAAATAATAATAATAACAACAATTATTATTATCATAATAATAATATGATAAGGAGAGCAGCATTAAATAAATGCATGTTTCAGTTTTCTAAATAAATGTACCGCAAAGCTTTCGGCCGAACATGAGGCGCATGAATTTAGGATTCGGGACAGAGGAAACACAAAATAATGTCCTCTTACCGCAGCTGGGCGTGCATCAAGGGGTTGTTGTTCAGCGTGAGTGTCTGCAGGTGAACGAGGCGTCTCATCTGCGGTGGCAGGCTGTCGAGCTTGTTGTCGCTCAGGTCCAGATACAGCAGGTCTGTCAGGTTTATAAACAGTTGGTTGGGGATGGAGTCAATGCCGTTGTGGCTCAGATTCAGCACCAGCATATTCCTGCTGTTCTCCAGGTCCCTGGGGATCTCTGACAGCTGATTGTAACTCAGGTCCTGGAGGAAATGCATTGTTTTTGAAATTAATTGAAACAGAGTGAAGGTAATAGGTGTAAAGAAATGCCAGCGGACCAGAAAATAAGGAAAGGAAGAATGTTGTCGAAGTGTGAAAAACAAGTATGTACCAGCACAGAGAGGTCATCCAGCTGAAATATGTCATCAGGGATACCAGAGTTTTTCAGGTTGTTGGCTCTGGCTACCACCGCCTGCACATAGAGTGAAACACATTTAGGGCTCCATCATAACTACACATATGTACACGTAGAAACAATCGGCATGAGCTCAATGTGTATTTTCTTATGCATGTGTGGGTGTCAGTTACCCGAAGGTTTGGTAAGCTGGACAGTTCTCCATGCAAAGTGGTCAGGTTGTTGTGACTCACTGAAAGATGCTCCTAGAAAAAGGAAAAAAAAGAGGTTTTGTTTACACTCATGCTTTGCATGATCTAAAACCCCATACAAACGCTCTACAAGGTGCTGTGCAATAAAGGTCTTGTACTAATGCCTCCAAATAAAAATATTTAACAGCTGACAGGACCAAATCAAGACAGATAAACAAACCCCAGACACTGACTCCTATCGAGGAAAGAGACTAATCTTGTTTACCTACACCTGGCAAGATCAAGAATGTTCGCATGACAGCTTTTAAACGTGGCCTGCTGATTGCAGCTTTAGATAAGAGAATGCTATCGACGATATTGGGGATTATAGTACGGCTGTGTGAGTTCCTATGTTTTGCTGTTGAAATGCACCAATTTGCTGATGTCCTTTGTTACCCAAACATCAAGTAAAAAAGTAATGTTATTAACAATGTAGAAATAAATGGCTGAATTAAATAGTCAAATTAGATGAATATATGTTGAGACAAAAAAACGAACACTGCACTTACAATAAACTTTGATAAATAACATACATAACACTGTGACTGTTACTGGCAATATAGAAATGGTACAAACAAAATAATATATTTTTTAATGTGAATGTAAGGGGTTTCCATTCATCATAATAAACACAAATTCGAGAACAGAACAGAAGCACCAATGATACGAGTCAATGCCTTTGTTTTTAGAGATGTATAAGCCAAGAGGAATAGCAAACAGCCCTAAATGTCTCACCAGCTTCTGCAGAGAGGCCAGCTCCTCTGGGAGGTAGCACAACCCTGTCCTGTTCAGCTTCAGCCATCGCAGACTGCTCATACACTTGACATGCTCTGGAAAGTAGCCACCCTGTAAAGCCAGACAAGAGAGAGAGGTAGAAGACAGACACAGAGGAGAGAGAATGACTGCTGACATCAGTAATCCTGGTGTTGACTTCATTCATGGATGACATGTCTTTGTAATGTCTAGTTGTGATGGAGTTGGTGAAGAGACGCGAACATAATTCCAAAGGCATTACCGACATGCATCAAACGTGGAACATCAACCGTGTGAGTACAGGCGAATGAGAACAATACAAGGAACACATGTGTCTCCATTACAAAATTAGAAGCTGACATCACCCTTATTGTGTTCATCGTCATTATGGGTGCGACAGTACAACTTGTTTGAGAGAAAAAAAGGACATCAGTAGGTGCTGCAGCTATTTGGCAACGTTGACATTCAGTATATTATCTTTTAGTCAGGATAAGAAAGCTGAAATGTTCCAGTCGATGTGATCTTAGACACACAGAGGAAATGATGTCATTCAACAGGACCGATACCTAAAAGTAGAACATCAGCCATTCACTAACTGATACATATACACGTTATGTCTACAGCTGCACCAACGTTACTGGCATACTAACATGGAAGTTACGCAAACGTTTCAAATACATGCCAGATGAGCTCATCCGTAGCTCTGTTGCTTTTCCAGTCTACCAAACTGAGCTCGCGAACCCCAAGCATGACCACGTTGAGTCAGCAACCCCTACAACGTGAGCTAACGTGACTGTTTGAGGCCTTATTAGTGTCCGATTTAAAACGCTGATAAAGAGGACATGTTAGCCAACAGTGGAGCTAGATTAGCCAATGTTAGCTGTCTATCATGACGTTGGAAACAAGAGCCACGTTTTCACAAACTATCCAGAAGTATCTAACCGCGTACAAAGTAAACGAGTAGCGTAGTGTTATAATAGGTGAACATACACATAACTACGTAAGCACAGGACGCGTATGTCCGACATCAGACTGCTATTGTGCTCGTCAAAATATCTGACAACTGGCTGACGCCCAATGCTAGTAACGTCTAGCTAGCTAGGCTAGTGTTTTAGCATTAGCCGTTTGTTGTTAGCTGACGTGAGCTAGCTAAACGTGTCAGTTGCTCAACACCGATGGCTTTAGAAATCAACGAATATTGCTGAGGATCCTTACTTTGAAGTCGTTTCCACTGAGGTCTACCCCCCTGATGAAGGGAAGAACTCCGGTGGAAGCCATTTCTGGTTTACGTCAGCTGCTCAGCCCTCTCCTGTCTATTTCGGTCCTGGGGCAGTGAGGCGTTGTGGCGAACTACTCTTCTTCTTTTAGTTTTTAGCGGCTGTGGGTGCATCATCGACCCCTCTGCTTCGGAATGTACACCGCAGATTACAATAATGTGAGTATAGCGCCCTCTACTGGTCACCCGGGAGTACAACATGTGCAGAGTCGTGTGGGCGTCGCGTTTTAAATACTTGCTCGTTGTTCAATACGCCATTAAAAGCAGTCTATTCGAAATAAATACGTGTGTATAATATGGCTTTTAGTCAACAAAACGTCCGACTTCATTGTATTCTTCTTCTTCTTCTTCTTCTTCTGGACTGAAAGTGGGGCACTAAATCAAAATTAGAGTCTCCGGCTGTGTTCTTATTATCTGAAGGGAAGGGATACCGAGTTGCGCATTTCTTCGTGAGTTTGCACATTATGCAACAAACATCCCTGATAGCTATTATTAAAATATCAAATATTAGAGGGAGCGGTGAAGAGGGGGGTAAAACCGGAAGAGATACTATTTGATTTCAAAATAAAACAGCTATTGCTCAAGCTTACGACGTGTTGTCGGGGACGCTTCTTCACAAAGCTTTTATTCTGAAAGCAGTGGAATCGGAAGAAGTCCACGTATTCTCAAACGTGATGACATAATTCGGAGAACCTCACAGTCAGCTGTGCGGTTCCATGTCCGTCGCTTGGCAGGCGAAGATTCAAAATATAAAAAAAGCTAATTTACATGATGGACAATAATGCAACGCAATACAATGTACAACTATATATTTACGATCTATCGAGAGGCATGGCTCGCAGCCTCAGCCCCATCATGTTAGGTGAGTATACAGATAAAAAAATCCGATGCAGCCGGGCCTTGGGGGACTAATAAGTGATAATAATACCGGGTAGAGAGGCTTTCTGTGGCTTGCATAGTTATGTCGCGTGTATGCAGTTGTTGCTGTGCAGTGTACCGATCTTTGGCTAACTCACCACGATCTAGTTATTTTCAATACATCTATTTTGAAATACTATAAAGCGTGAGTGATGTAATATGTGCCTCTGAAGGAATGGTTCGATAAAGGGTGTTCACGAGAAACAATCCACTTATTGTAATCTACAGCTCCGCGGAGCTGCTTGCAGAGAAGATCACCTGCCTCACTCTTTTTCCCCTTTTTGTTACAGGAAAGCAACTGGATGGTATATGGTAGGCATTTTCTTTCTGTTACTTTGAAAACGGGATTTCTTGGACCTTCTTAACCATGAACTCATTGCTTCTCATGTAATGTGTGGATTCATCAGGTGTAGACCACAGCTGATTGAGTTTTATGATTGTTCAGGCATTACAATCCCAGAACAATCATACAACTATGCTAAAAACTGCTGACAATGTGTCCAAAGATGTTCTCATTTTGATATTAAGTGATGCTTGTATTGCTTTTGGTTTGCATTTTGCATTAAGTATTTTCAGAAAATGTAGGAAATCATAAAGGACGTATAAGTAGACCCAAAATAGCGTATCCCACATTAATCAAACATGGGTATATCTAAGGATGTATTACTGTGTAAGTGAGTTATTAGGTTGTGGCTTATTATTTGGCTTTTAAAAAAGCACTTAGGCTACTTACAATTTCTAAATAACGATCTGATGTGAATTTAGTTCTGTGTTCATTTTGTGATTTTCTACCAGGCACACAGCCATAGTGGCATACGGTGATGAGTTCTTCTTTGGAGGGGAGGGGATCTCCAGCTGTCCACCGGTAAGTCTGGAACAAGGTTGACTCCTTTTACACGTCTCATTGAACAAGCCCATGGAGGGAATGCTTGCAAACCAAGAGTTACAGTCACAGGTTGATAGGGAGATGGCTTTAGATAAAAACACTGCCTCGAGTGTTTTTATCTAAAGCCACTCCCCTATCCCCCTACGGTAGGCTGTACAGTACAGCCTCCTACTGTTGAAGAAGAACCGTATATACGGGTGGAGCCAGCCAGCTATGTCTCCATGTTTCACGGGGTAGATCCAACCAAAGATGTAATTTTGATTTGGAAGTTTTTATAATTGGCCGAATCGATAAGGAAAAATAATTATTTGAAATTCGGGGTGGAGGGAGGATACTTGGCATTGGAGGGCATACCTGCAAACTTGTCACCTTTCGGCAAAATTCGCTGTTTTGAAATCAAAATAGGTCATCCACGTGAATAGTGTAGAGTTTTTGTTTTGGGGTAGGGGGGGGGGGTAAATTGGACGGTCGGCGTTTATGAGATTGGAGTGAGACAAGGAGAACATGCGATGTGGTGATCTTCGCAATAAAACATCTTTGATGGGACACGTCGAAGGAACAGGCTCCTGGAACAGAATCATGGAACAGAGTCATGGAACAGGAACAGACCCATGAACAGGTTCACGGAACAGACTCATGGAACAGAATTATGGAACAGAATCATGGAACAGAATCATGGAACAGAATCATGGAACAGACTCAAAGCTCAGCAGAGCACACAAGTTAAAAAAAAGGAAGTTGGTTCATGAATGACTTTAACCATATTATATATAATGAAAATGTAAAGTTGTTATTACTATTATTAGGGCCCGATCACTGAATTATTCAGAGCATTTTTTCTTAAAATGTTTGTTATTATTATTTGGATTTGCGGTCAGAACAATCAAAAGACCGTAGTTATAAAAGCTTTGAGGTGTTATCAGACAACGTAGATGTGGTGTGGAGAGAAAAAGAAAAAAAGCCACATCCTGTTTCTAGTTGTTGCTTTGAGATGTTTCCAATAACTAGAAGACCGGTAGTCATAATATCTCTTACTTAGTTATTCACATTCTCTAACATGTTATTTTATGATACCATCTTCAATCGGCATGAATTACTAAACTACGTGCATTTCTTTTTTTAAATGAAAATGCTGTCATTGTCACTTAGTGCGCACAGACAATACTTGGTTTTGGTCTTTTTAAGAAAAATGTATAAAAATAAAAAGTAAAAACTAAATAAATAAAAAATATAGAATATTGCAAGCCTTGATTTAATCTATCGTTTAGCAGTTATCAGCAGCAGCAAATCAGAGAAACGCCTCCAACACAATGGGCCTGGAGTATTATGTTGAACTATTGGACCCCTTATCAACAGCTCTCACTCTCATGACATGTGTGATTGTTTTCCATTTCCCTGCCGTGTGTTCGTCAGGGTGGGACGATGCTGGGCCCTCCAGACACAGTGGTGGAGCTGGGCGAGACAGAAGTATCTGAGGAGATCTTCATGGATTACCTCTCTGCCCTAGGAGAAGGCACATACAGGTCAAGTAGCTGTTATCCAATTTAGCAATCATAATTGGGACTCCCAATAAGTTCTCAAACTTTGTGTATCATGTGTGGCTAAATTCACGAGTCTGACCGTACCTGTTACTAGTCACAATGCATGGAAGCTGTTACCTGATGCGTAACTCTCTTCCTTTCTCTCCTTGTTCAGAGGTGACAAGTATCGATTGTTTGAGCATAACTGCAACACCTTCACCAATGAGGTGGCTCAGTTCATGACCGGCAGCTCTATCCCATCCTATATCACCGACCTTCCATCGGAAGTCCTCTCCACGTGAGTGTGAAACCCACAGTCGGTCAGCTGCTCATGACTTTAATCAAATCTGTCGCCTGTTTGAAAATGTGTGTAATGCTGTCTCTCCGCTTTAAAAGTAACAGATAAAAGTTTCATGATTTGCTGATATTCTACCTTCAGGTACGCTGACAGTGTACGGATTATTGTGACGTGTGAACTATCTGCTCTGGGTTTCTGTGTCAATCTGCTGTTGCGCACTCTTGAATGAAGTTGCACACATTTCAAACGTGTTCAAAGAGTAGAATACATACACTACCGTTCAAAAGTTTGGGATCACTTAGAAATGTCCTTATTTTTCAAAGAAATGCATTGTTTTTTTCAATGAAGATAACATTAAATCAATCAGAAATACACTCTATACATTGTTAATGTGGTAAATGACTATTCTAGGTGGAAACGTCTGGTTTCTAATGAAATATCTCCATTGGTGTATAGAGGCCCATTTCCATCAACGATCACTCCAGTGTTCTAATGGTACATTGTGTTTGCTAATCGCCTTAGAAGACTAATGGATGATTAGAAAACCCTTGAAAACCCTTGTGCAATTATGTTAGCACAGCTGAAAACTCTTTTGCTGATGAGAGAAGCTATAAAACTGGCCTTCCTTTGAGCTAGTTGATTATCTGGAGCATCACATTTGTGGGTTCGATAAGACTCTCAAAATGGCCAGAAAAAAAGAACTTTCCTGTGAAACTCGCCAGTCTATTCTTGTTCTTAGAAATGAAGGCTATTCCATGCGAGAAATTGCAAAGAAACTGAAAATTTCCTACAGTGGTGTGTACTACTCCCTTCAGAGAACAGCACAAACGGGCTCTAACCAGAGCAGAAAGAGAAGTGGGAGGCCCCGGTGCACAACTCAGCAAGAAGACAAGTACATTAGAGTCTCTAGTTTGAGAAATAGACGCCTCACAGGTCCTCAACTGGCAGCTTCTTTAAATGGTACCCCCAAAACGCCAGTGTCAACGTCGACAGTGAAGAGGCGACTCCAGGATGCTGGCCTTCTAGGCAGAGTGGCAAAGAAAAGCCATATCTGAGACTGGCCAATAAAAGAAAAGATTGGTATGGGCAAAAGAACACAGGCATTGGACAGAGGAAGATTGGAAAAAGGTGTTATGGACAGATGAATCCAAGTTTGAGGTGTTTGGATCACACAGAAGAACATTTGTGAGACGCAGAACAGGTGAAAAGATGCTGGAAGAGTGCCTGACACCATCTGTCAAGCATGGTGGAGGTAATGTGATGGTCTGGGGCTGCTTTGGTGCTGGTAAAGTGGGAGATTTGTACCAGATAAAAGGGATTTTAAATAAGGAAGGCTATCACTCCATTTTGCAACACCATGCCATACCCTGTGGGCAGCGCTTGATTGGAGCCAATTTCCTCCTCCAACAGGACAATGACCCAAAGCACACCTCCAAATTGTGCAAGAACTATTTAGGGAAGAAGCAGGCAGCTGGTATGCTGTCTGTGATGGAGTGGCCAGCACAGTCACCAGATCTCAACCCCATTGAGCTGTTGTGGGAGCAGCTTGACTGTATGGTCCGCAAGAAGTGCCCATCAAGCCAATCCAACTTGTGGCAGGTGCTTCAGGAAGCGTGGGGTGAAATTTCAACAGATTAGCTCAACAAATTAACAGCTAGAATGCCAAAGGTCTGCAATGCTGTAATTGCTGCAAAAGGAGCATTCTTCGACGAAAGCAAAGTTTGAAGAAAAAAATTAATACTTCAATTACAAATCATTATTTCTAACCTTGTCAATGTCTTGACTATATTTTCTATACATTTTGCAACTCATTTGATAAATAAAAGTGTGAGTTTTCATGGAAAACACGAAATTTTGAACGGTAGTGTATTTTATTTTGTTAACCCGATGGGAGACTATAGTGAATGTTCAATTCAATCAGTTTATTTGTAAAGCCCAATTTCACAAATTACAAATTTGTCTCGGAGTGCTTTACAATCTGTACACATCGACATCCCTGCCCCAAAACCTCGCATCGGATCAGGAAAAACTCCCAAATAACCCTTCAGGGGGGAAAAAGGGAAGAAACCTTCAGGAGAGCAACAGAGGAGGATCCCTCTCCAGGATGGACAGATGCAATAGATGTCATGTGTACAGAAGGACAGATTTAGAGTTTAAATACATTCAATGAATATGACAGAGTGTGAATACAGTTACATATGAGTAGGGTTTACATAAAAGTGCTTTAAAATGTGTCTAAAAAAGTTATTTCTTTCATCTCCAGACCATTTGGCCAGATACTGCAGCCCATTCTGGACTCCATCCACATCGCCCCTCCAGGAGGAAATATCATTAACGGTGGAAGAACGCAGTAATCTGAGGGAGCAGAGTTACCGCGGGGCTCACCAGGTCACTTCTACTGTATCAGACTGTCAAACCAATCGTATTTCTTTCTGTAAATAAGTTACACATTAGCAATGAAGCTATAGGCCATTTTGTAAATTATAACTGATAACTAACCAGTACATCCTTAAAAATCATCATCTACA